>NC_047509.1:34025071-34325071 GCF_902827115.2 Pseudochaenichthys georgianus | reverse complement strand
CATATGGTCATGTAGCCAGTGGGACTGGGACTAAAAATCATCCCGGGACTCTCGACCGGCCCACTTCGGTACCGCTAGTAAATTGTCAACGGGGGGAGCGGGGGATGTAAAATACAAATATAATGTATAATGTCTGTGTCTTTGACATTAGCGCTGCTAGCCACCTGTGCCCTGTACTACGAAGCCAGTTCAACAGACCCTGGATATGTTTGAGTAACAAACAAACTAACAACAAACTAACAAACGAGATCTCGCTAAGCGGTCCTACGACGCTGGTTATCAACTCGGTAAATAAAGCCAGGGTTTCTCTCTCCAGCTGAGAGCGCGTTCACGTCTAAGACACGAGTGGATCTGACTTTAATTACATTTGTCTCGAGTGTTTCGTCAACATAATGTGTTAAATAATACTTCTGCATCCAGTCTGTGACACTGTGAGTGTTGCACGGCCAGATGAGGCTGGAGAAGCTGACTCAGATAAGGAAATATATGATATATTATGATATTATATGATCGATGATCTGATTGATGATGTAATATGAATGATAAGTGCGACACGTCGGCGTCTTCTTCTGCATGGCAGTTTAAACTGTATTTCCTTTATCCTGTAATATGACTTGAGAGATTTAAACTCCGCACACTGAGTGGATCTCTTTCTATAGACGCCGGAGGCGGGCAGCGTCAGGTAAAAGAAGTTATTTAGCCTTCTCAAACCTGAGCCTCACGCGCCGCCTATGGGGGATGTGCTAGTTACTTATCCGACCGGCCCACTCGGTACCGGCCCATCGGGATTCGTCCCGATGGCCAGTCCACCACTGCACCAGCCCACGTAAACTGTCAATGGGGGGAGCCTCGCTGCGGGGAAACGGTGGACCTAGTGTCCCGATCGGAGTGGGAATAATAATAATAATCCGTGCATTTTATCCATTAATTTCCCCAACATTGTGGTAAAAAACCACACGTTTAATCCACGTTGGTGTACTACAACTACAAAAAGCATCGGTTTGTTTTCTCATCAGTAAATGCAGACCGGCTCAAACAAACGATTTTAATCATCATCCTCACTCATCATTTAATGTATCATATGTTCGCCGAATTGACATGAAAGCACTAATAAATGTAGTTTCATCCACTTGAGTTTATAACCACAAAAATAATCGATTTGTTAATTTTGTTTTTATATCACATCCGACGGGAGGAAATTCAGCAGCTCTCACTCCCGATTTTTAATCCTAATGTAATCATCATCTTCACCACGATCATTTATGTTTATGTCGCCGAATTGACATGAAAGCACTGACAAATATGAATATACTGTAGTCAACTTCATTAAAACGTTATTAACGTGCCTAAACTCAGTAATTCACCATTTCTACACATGACACAACACACTTTGTCCGTGTTTGGCTCTCGAAGCGTTCCCGCATTGACGTCACTTCCGGCTTCCCCCAAAACTTCAAAATGAGTGAAGGAATTTCCCCGCGATGTTCGAAATTATTGATATTTAACGAAACGGTATCGCTTTTTCTTTTTTAAACTGACGGTTCGAGATTACTAGTAGCCCAATATTTCATTGCACAACAGTTGTTGGGATGGTGTCACAGGCTCTTTAAGTTTACATGAAGAATTTGTGAAATATTGGTAATAACAGGTTTAAATGATTATTAGTAATTAATCATATCATTTTCTCATTGTAGACGAGCCAGATGAGAAAATAAGAATATGCAGCTGCCATTTTCCACATGGAAAAGAGAAAGGGCCAAGTGTATGGACAAAAGAGAAAGGGAGCTTAGCTGTTTTCAAACTGGTTCATGTATCACTTAGTTTACTGAACCGTGATGAATGAAATAAATTAGTGAGGTAGTGGTTTACTGAAGTTACAAAGACATTAATATATGAGTAACAGGTCAGTGTAAACACAAGCTTCTGTAAATTATGGATCATTCAAACTATATAAACATATGTAATAAAGTTGTAAAACAAGTATTCGGTATATTCCTTGATAGCTTTTGGAGAAGATTGTTTTTAAGTTTACTAAAATCTATCGTTTCAACTGTTTCACTTTATAAAAAGGAACAGGTGAGTAGAGCATCATTGAGTTTCTTATTCTGTCAGTAAATTATCCAAATGAAATGTTTTTCATTATTTTAGTCAACCCTAAACAAATTGATTGTACCTTTTAATAATGACCTTACATGGTCGGCAAAGTTAAATTAACTTCAGAAAATCAAATCTGTTCTGAGAAAAAACTAATAAATGTTTAAAGATAGGAACTTGCCATCCCACTGAAAAACAGTCCGTAGAGATTTAAAGACGTAGTTGTAGTTCAGTCCAACGTTTCATTTGGATTCATTTGACAACTTGTCAACTTTATTGTCAATCTTACTCAGTTTGTGTTTATAGACAGAGATCAAAAAGACGTTTCCAACAATCCCAAATACGAAAAATGTAATTATACAATTTACAGATATGTATACAAATATATATATATATATATATATATATCCTATATACACCATCATGTATAATGATGGTGTATAATGATGGTGTATGATGTAGAAGGAAGTGTGGTAGATTACAAGTAAATATAGAGTTACATACAGATCCATGTTACAGCAAAATATGGAATAACTAAGAAGCATGCAGTATAATAATAATTACATGCAACAATTAAATAACTGCTCAGCATCTCCACCACAATCCCAATCTGCTGTGTCCTGTTTTCCTCCCCTCTGCATAACACACCATCACACATACGGAACACAACACAGAGTCCGAGGGTGTTAAGAGTTTGTTTATTTAAATGTCCTCCTCTCTACTGGCCAACACAGGAGTATATGCTGGGTGTAAAAGTTCTCCAGGAGGAGGAGATTTCCATGCCATGCAGGGTCTTTGGGGATGGGGATGATGATCGCCTCCTTCGTGGTCCACACAACAAAGTAGCAGAGACTACGGTCTGTGATGTGCAGCTGCCCTTGGAATTGGTGCCAGTATGGGTGATTCTCCTTGAGAATATATGACCCACCCTCCTCACGGAGACAGAAGGATGGGTAACTGGACTGCCTTCGCGATGGTCATGTTCCTCTGGCTGTGTGGACACTTCACCTCCAGCAGGGCAGATGGCTGCACAAGTCCATCGGGTGATGCTCCCAAAACACCCGACTCACTCACAAGAGACCAGACTCGAACACTGTCACCCGATAGGCCTCCACAAAAGCCTTCACCCCTTCGGCCTCGATTACAACCCCCCAGTTGACAGCCATGACTCCGTCCAAGTCGTACCCCCCAAGCACCCTCTTCATGAGGGACGCGCATGGAGTGGATGAAAGTCCCGACCGCAGCACAGCACCAAAATTGCTGGCTGTCAACCTGCCCTGCCTGTGTAACTGCCACTGAGGATTTGTCCGCTCTCCTACGGTGGCTGTCTGGATGGCAGCTTGCTGATCTCTGCTCAGTCGCATTGAGGCAATAATTGCCTCAGCCCCCGACCCCCATGCTCCTTCACCAGCTCCGGCACGGTGACAATGGCCTGATGTTGAGGCCACGGCTCTGGCTCAGGTGACAAAAGCCATGCCATGCCACACTGTGCGCCCCTCAGTGCAGACCTGAACCAGTCTACATCCACAGTGGCGATGTCTCTGGCCAGTGGGTTGTATGTCTCCTCTTGCTGTTGGTAAAGTTGAGACACCGGCTGGACTACTTTGGATGTGCCAGGCTTCCTCCACTGGCACTCAACATCTGTGGAGCTGATCTGCCACATGGCACATATTGCCAATGCTGCAGCGTGGCTGCATTTGTACATCCCCCGTGCACAATCACAGACAGCGCTCTGTATTGCGCCATCGTCTCCCATGCAGATCTGTAAAAATAAAGTAAGTACCATTTGTTAGCACGCTATAATAGATTGAATGAGCAATAATACAAGGATGGTCCGGATCTGGGGGTGGGAGGGGTTATTTTTCCATAGTTTTGTCCTCTTGTCTGATTGTTGTTATTGTTTGTTTTTTCTGTATTTTTTGTAATTTGTGTTGTATTGGTTGTGATTGTACATTGTATTTTTCTAAATGTGTATGAATACATTTTTGAAAAACATTTGATCAACAAAAAAAAAAGGATTTGGTCAGGATCTAGACTCAGTGTATAGTTTATTAATTAATCAATGCTCTCTACATTAGGAAAACACATACCAGTGTACCAGAGGGAGTCACACACAGCTGTGCCTAGATAACCAAACAAATTGACAAGATAACCAAAACCCTTGAATCTACACACAGCAAATAAACTCAAATGACACAACGAGATGTAAAAGGAGATCACACATACAGTATAGTCGATATAAAACTGGCCGCTTCAATCTGAAGAGCAACTAAAACAAAACACGGGAGTGTATCTTGTTCTTGTGAACACTAATGTTATCCACAGCATATACATAGACCACGAAGTTCTTAAGGAGAAAACTAGTTACTAAAATAAAACACGTTAGTGTACCTTGTTAGCTAATGTTAGCTAGCTGACATTAACGTTACACATTGCACTCAGATTACTCACCAACATCTTGTAAAGCCGGTCCCGCTGCTCTTACATAACCGACTAACTCCCCTTTCGTGTATGTACAGCTCTCAACATGCCCAGACTTGTAGTGATTTTCACCTCGTTTTATACTTTTCGCCTCATTCTGAAAGAAACAGGTGAAATTTGCTAATGTGACGGCCATCGTTGTGATGGTGACGCGTATTGTGCGAGACCAGAGACCTGTAGTTCACTGAGTGGTTTCACACACAAAAATGTGTAACTTCACAGTTTTACGACACATTTTTATTTTTTTGACTTGCAAAATGTTCTTTTAAATTGACAAACATCATAATGGCACAATTCAAACGGGATCAAAAGATAACTTTTCTCTCTCCATTGACTTCAATGTATAATTTTCCACTTCCGAGGTCCCATGGAGGCTCCCGGAAGGGGAGGGACTTCGCCTCTCTATTGTTTTTGGATATTTGTGGAGTCAGGTGGTCCGTGAGTGTTTTTGTATTGGTTAAGTGGTCCTAGGTATGAAAAAGTTTGAGAAACACTGCGCTAGTGGATTGTCAAAGGGGGAGCCTCATTGCGGGGAAATTATACAGATGACCAGTCCGCCCCTGAAGAATGTCTATGCACACATTATTATTAATAATAATAATTATAATATAGATTGTTTTCTATTTTTATTTTGTAATCATCTCGCGCCCCCCACTTTGGGAACCCCTGGTCTAGAACATGTTGGACTGGTTGATTTAATTAAGCTTTGAATATTTACAGGGACTTTTGTAAAAACAAGAAGCTCATACAAATCTGAAAAAATAAATGTATAAAGCAATGCCATGAAAGATTTTTGTTCAAGAGATGCTGATTCAAAATCATTACAAAAAGTTGCTGTTTCTGCTGGAGAGAGGGAAGTTTGTCCCAAAGCTTGCTGCTGTATTTACATCCTACACCTGAAGGAAGGGTAGCCTCATTCAGCTGTGAGTTTGACTACAGACTTAGTTCATTCCATCATGGAGTTAGTAGAGGTCGGTTTGGAATAAGCCCGACATCTGTGGTTACACTTAACAAGCGACTACATGAAAATACTTATTACCATCATGTCAAACACAAGTCTGCCTTTAGCTTAGAGATGCTGATGTTAAAGTAATGCAGCTGTGAAGTAGTTATAAACCATGTGATAGTATGAACTTGTAGTTGTTACAGATCTGTATTTCTGCAGTATTACGTAATCCAAATGAATAATCCCAGTGATTTTTGTCCAGGGAGTTGCATACTACATGGTCGGTCTGAATATTACGTCATCGCTGCACCACTCTATTGGCAAGACAGTTTATCAGAAACAATATTGCCAGAGCATAATTTAAAATGACAAACGGATGCAAGTGTGAAACAGAGAACCGACGCTTCCTATGCCGTAGCATCCCAAAACATTTGAGCTAATGTGTGCGACTCTTTGCTACTACTTGTGTGTGTCTCTGTGTGTGACGTGTGTGTATGTGTGTGTGTTCACCACAGTATCTGTACCAGAACCGGGCCTCGTAACAGAACAAAACAAAGCGAAGCAGAGCAGATCTGCGCTATCATCCCCAGGCAGGCCGCTGCTCTCTGTCTCTGTGCTCCGATACCTGTTGGTCCTCATATAATTACAGCAGCCACACTCATCCATCACAGCATTGTTGTGGTGTACAGAGGGCCCATTCTTTCTCTGGCTCAGAAGCGTTACATAAAGAAACAATAACAAAGTCTAAACAAGGCTATCCACCAGAGGAGAAGGGGGGGGGAAACAGAGAGAAGGACATCAGGAGAACACACACACACACACAGGCAAAATATTATTACAGTATAGTGCAGGTGTAAGTTTATTTTTTGTTCTGTTTGGGAGTTTGTAATGAGGACTAACAGAGCATGGAGCAAAAGGAAATACTGGAAACACCTGATGTTTCTTTGCAATAGATAAAACAGGTTTGATCCACTTTATATCAAATTTACCTGTGAAGGGCAGAAGGCTAAAGGGGGATTTTTACTGCAGACAGCTGATGTACAATGTTAGATAGATAGATAGATAGATAGATAGATAGATAGATGGATGGATAGATAGTGTTGGAGATATGAGTGGACAACTAGTCCGCCTTTTCAAATCTCCGCGCGTCCCTAAACAAGCTGGTTATATTACAGGAAGGAATCCAGAGCATACAATTAACCGATAACAAGAATCTACTTTAATGGTAATAAGACAATGCAATACAATCAATACATTACCATACAAAACCATATCATATCATATGCATAATGTCAGGAGTAGGCCCACTCCTGGCCCCTGTTCACAGGCCGCCACGACCTTCCCGTCCAAGTGGCGCGAGAAGAGAGAGGCAGAACAGAAAGCTGGATAGGCTTTCATACCAATGATACAGGAAGGGGTGGAGTTTAAGGACAACTGGTTGTGTGAAAGACAGTGAAGCACACATGATGTTACCATTTCTTGTCATGAGCCTGATATGGCACATCACATCTCTGTATAGCTGTGTTTAAATGTGTGTCATTTTGTATTTACATGTGCTTTTTTAAGTGCATCCTTTTACCGAGTATGGCAAAATGCAGTACCTGAATTGTAAGCAAACCGTCTAATGTTGAATTTCACTTGCTGCACATTTCTCATACTCAACGACCGCAATCTTGGCTATGTAACGGAAGTTGCGGGAAGAGCCACAATTGACGTTGTCTGGTAAACACAGTAGGCTACTGGACACATAAAAGTTATAAATATGTTTATGTTTGTGTATTTCATGAAAATGCTGTCAATTGTATGGGTTAATGGAGCAGTCTATAACGATTTCTTACCACAAACAATCATTTTGATAGCTAACTAACAACGGCACAGCAGACCTGTACGATTTGAGTCACATTAGACCAGGGGTGTCAAACTCAAATACACAGTGGGTCAAAATTAAAAAAATGGGTACTAGTCGAGGGCCGGACTGGTTCAATGTTTAATGCAAAATGCATTGAAATAAACTTATTGCACATACTAAACCTGGAACTAACAAAGCTTAAATGATTGCCTATAAAAACAACATTAAATAATCAGTTGCATTCATTTGTTATGGCTCTATCTTGTTGGAGTAATGAGTGGTCTGAATCCCACCTCGGCTCCGCGTGTCCTTTGATGAGCTAGTCAGATTCATAAAAGAAGGAATTCAAAGCACCAGATAAAGGGTTAAACAATAATCTGCTTTAATGGTAAACAACAATACAATACACTTTTAACGGGACGCCCCTGCTCTGGTCCTAGTGCTGGGAGACCTTACTATCTTGACGGCAGGAGGAACAGAGACCGAACACAAGGACACAACAGGCTTACATGCAAAAACAACAGGAGGGGCAATATAAAAACGACAGCATGTCGCAGCGAATCAGCGCGAGCCAGCCGAGACGACCCGGAAACAAGAGTCTCTTACGTTTGTGGCAAAACAAACACCTCTGGTGTCCGTTGTCTCACATTCCTGCACACACACACATTTTCTGCATAGACTTCCCTCTCTCCGGCCCCCTCCCCCATCAGTTCAATACACACACAGTTTCATATACTTTTGGTATCTTAAAGATATGTTTACGACATAGCTGTTCATAGTTGGCCAATACATGGAATACATAATGTCTCCTTCTCCCACATCTCGAGTCTCCTGTCATGCAAAACTGCTCCTACTTCATACAGAGTAATTAAGCATGTTTAAACCAACCACTCCACAATGTTGTAGCAATTTAGTACTTGGAATGAATACATTTATTGATAATTCAGGCCGACTATTGTCTCCAGGCCTCTTTATGAGCCTTGCAGGGAATGAATCATTAACTAACAAGACTTTAACTGCATTATATCTGAGGAAGATCTCTCTTGGAGTTCCCCTGTTAATTGCAAAGACCATTGATGATTAACAAAGAGACTCATGGGCCTCTCCTGATATCTGGAAACTGCAACAAGACTTTCTGAAAAATACTTAACGGGTAATCTTTTCACTCAAGGCAGAAATCAAAGGTTATACTGTACCTTACCCACTCACAAATAGCCAAAAAACCACCCTTTTGATTTTACATAAAAGTGGAAGAAAAGACTATTGCGCTAATCTACTTTTACTAAAAAGGGGACATTGTTTCAGGAATATATAAAAAACCTCTCTATAATTAAGAGGAAAACATTTACTTTGTCCATTCAAATTTAACACACTTCTTATATATCAGGTGACATACAATGAATATACCAGAAATACGCTGTATTAAACTTTCTGCTGTAACACTTTACTTCAATCTGCAGTCATTTCTTATTATTATAAGAAATGTTTTTACTAACCGGTATCAATATGTTGTTACTTCGGCATCATTTTGAAACGTGTATTACAATTAAATCACGGTAAAATATGTTCATTTTGTTGTAGTTGCCAGCGATTCTCTCACTAGTTTAGCATACTCAGTCTGGTTGTTGGCCCGGAAAGAACCTCGATTTTGGAGAGCCAGAAAACAATGAAAAAGTACCCGCTAGCCGGAACTACGCCTAGTGGAAATGCAACCAAAAAACGGGCCGGGCACGGCACACTTAAACCACTCTCCGCGCTGTAGTGGAATTGCGCCATAAGCCAGATACTTGGCATCTCATCTTGGATGCAAGTTCATCAATGTTTGGGCTCAGGCTCTGAGCTGAGGAAATCCTCAGGATTGAGTGAAGGTGTGCGTGCAATATACCAGCGTGCCAGATCTAATAGTAATTAAAAATTATCCTGCGGGCCGAAATTAAATCTTGAGTTTGACACATGTGCATTAGACCATCAAATTACACATTGCACAAGTGTTCACAGAGTACAATTTGGCACTGTACCAAGGAAAGTTTTCCCAAATTGAAGGCCTTTTGCACAGGTTGATTCTATGTCTTTTGCCAGAATGTGTCATTATTATAAATGTCAGGTAAGCTTGTTTACAGAAAATCAAACCAGTTTAAGATTGTACTAGAATCAAAACAAAAAAGTGTCCCAATGGTACTTCAGTGTGCTCAGTGAGCAAAACAACACAAAAATCCCATTCATCAAAATTGGGCCAGGGGAAAACCGTCTATCATTCACCCACCCCTCTATATGAGACATCTTGAGTTTATGTAAAGCATTATCCAGCAACATGTGGGACACTTTAGTTGTAATTCATCTTTACAGTTTTTCACACTGGACTCACACACAGATGTATTGTTTCACTATAACAGCTCAAACTGAATCATTGAGTGGCTTCTACTGTACCTTAATTCAAATAAACTCATAAGAGAAATGTTTGTACCATGGGATCTACCCCACTTTAGAGAAGACATTAATAACACCATTTTTTCCTTCTGTCAACACAGATGCTGTCATTAAAAGCAGCAATGTACTCTGACTGAAGTGAAGATGGCCATGAAAAACATAGAGGAAAGTGGAAAGAGGGGGGAAAGAGACCAAAAGATAATTTAAAGGGGACCTATCATGCAAAATGCACTTTGTGATGTCTTTTATACAAACACTGAACAAAAATATAAATGCAACACTTTCGTTTTTGCTCCCATTTTTCATGAGATGAACTCAAAGATCTAAAATTTTTTCTATATACACAAAATAACCATTTCTCTCAAATATTGTTCACAAATCTGAAAAAATCTGTGATAGTGAGTACTTCTCCTTTGCTGAGATAATCCATCCCACCTCACAGGTGTGGCATATCAAGATGCTGATTAGACAGCATGATTATTGCACAGGTGTGCCTTAGGCTGGCCACAATAAAAGGCCACTCTAAAAATGTTCAGTTTTATCACACAGCACAATGCCACAGATGTCGCAAGTTTTGAGGGAGCGTGCAATTGGCATGCTGACAGCCGGAATGTCCACCAGAGCTGTTGCCCGTGCATTGAATGTTAATTGCTCTACCATAAGCCGTCTCCAAAGGCGTTTCAGAGAATTTGGCAGTACATCCAACCGGCCTCACAACCGCAGACCACGTGTAACCACACCAGCCCAGGACCTTCACATCCAGCATGTTCACCTCCAAGATCGTCTGAGACCAGCCACTCGGACAGCTCCTGCAACAATCGGTTTGCATAACCAAAGAATTTCTGCACAAACTGAGTGGGCACATGCTCACATTCGATGGCGTCTGGCACGTTGGAGAGGTGTTCTCTTCACGGATGAATCCTGGTTTTCACTGTTCAGGGCAGATGGCAGACAGCGTGTGTGGGTGAGCGGTTTTCTGATGTCAATGTTGTGAATCGAGTGGCCCATGGTGGTGGTGGGGTTATGGTATGGGCAGGCGTATGTTATGGACAACGAACACAGGTGCATTTTATTGATGGCATTGTGAATGCACAGAGATACCATGACGAGATCCTGAGGCCCATTGTTGTGCCATTCATCCACGACCATCACCTCATGTTGCAGCATGATAATGCACGGCCCCATGTTGCAAGGATCTGTACACAATTCCTGGAGGCTGAAAACATCCCAGTTCTTGCATGGCAAGCATACTCACCAGACATGTCACCCATTGAGCATGTTTGGGATGCTCTGGATCGGCGTATACGACAGCGTGTTCCTGTTCCTGCCAATATCCAGCAACTTCGCACAGCCATTGAAGAGGAGTGGACCAACATTCCACAGGCCACAATCAACAACCTGATCAACTCTATGCGAAGGAGATGTGTTGCACTGCGTGAGGCAAATGGTGGTCACACCAGATACTGACTGGTTTTCGGACCCCCCCAGACCCCCCTAATAAAGCAAAACTGCACGTTTCAGAGTGGCCTTTTATTGTGGCCAGCCTAAGGCACACCTGTGCAATAATCATGCTGTCTAATCAGCATCTTGATATGCCACACCTGTGAGGTGGGGTGGATTATCTCGGGCAAACGAGAAGTGCTCACTATCACAGATTTTTTCAGATTTGTGAACAATATTTGAGAGAAATGGTTATTTTGTGTATATAGAAAATGTTTTAGATCTTTGAGTTCATCTCATGAAAAATGGGAGCAAAAACAAAAGTGTTGCATTTATATTTTTGTTCAGTGTAAATATGTGTCCCCTCCATTTTCTTTTCCCCCTATTTAGTTAGACGGAGCCGGAAGGGAAAGGTGTGTGTGCAGCAAGCGTGATCGGCGGAGCAACACGCTCATCTGTTTAGCAACCAGCAGTTAGGTCGTTTAAAGTCTGTGTTACCGTGTGTCTGATCCACCGTCCACCGTCATCATACCCTTCTGTCGCTTCACGTTCCCGGATTATTGTTTACAAAACTGAAAGGAGCCGGTCATCTCCCAACCATCTTAAAAACCAGGACTGGATTTTCAAAACCGACTGGATTGCTAAAACTGACTGACATTCTCCCGTGGTAATTGACTGTTTTATTTATTTTGAAGAAAACCCGAAGTGGAACGTTTTGGATTTAACATTGAACTGTGGGAAGACGAATTGTTTGATTGTTTGGGGGGTATTCAAAAATATACTTGCTATTTGTGATTATGATTTTGAGTTGTGTCCTTTCTTATATTTTATAATGTCAGTCAATGTTGGGTGTTTACAGTGAGATGCAGGGTTGGGAGGGTTACTTTGTAAATGTAATCAGTTACTGATTACTGATTACATGGCTCTGAAAGTAATCCGAATACAGTTACAGTTACGTGTCTTAAAAAAGTAACGTAATCCGATTACTTTTGGATTACTTTCTTTTTCCATCACAGGTGGGTATGTTTTGGTGAACAGGACACAAAAAAGCAAAAGGAAACTGAACGTGTTTTTACTGTTTTATTGGCTTATCAAGAGCACAACTGAAACATCACATCTGAAACGATGTAACAACATAATACACTTGTTGGGGATGCAGCTTGGGATGTGAGGAGAGTGAGGGACTCGGCTTTGAACGGGCGTGTCGCCTTCTGTCCTGCCAGTGTTGGCAGGACATGAATTAAAATGTCGAACTCGGACTTCATTTTAAGGACATTTCCGCCAGGGGTGTAGAGCTATAGTTTAAGCACCGGATTGGCAAAACAGGAGAGTGTGTGCACCAGTCTGCCTTGATCGATGTATTCATGTCCGTGACACTCACAGTATCTGCTGCCCACAGCTGTTTTATAGAAGGAAAACCTCCTTCACTTCATGACATCTCTGCAGCGCCAGGAGGCAGCGGGAGGGTTAACTCAGCCTCTGAGAAAGAAAACGAGCGCGCCGCGCAGTGCCTTTCAGCACCGCCTTTCACGCACCGCCTTCACTGTGTTTACCTTCAGAAATAATCATTAGTAAGGCTAAAGACTAAAGAGCGACCGCAGGCTGATGTGTTTTAACCACACACACCTATATATACACACAGGCGATTTAAACGCAGACTTTTGTTCCTCCATGTTTCGTTGTTATTTCACTGAGCGAGCGGACCCGCGATTTTTTTTCAAACGCTTTTTTGGTCCATCTGCGGCGGTAATAGGTTTTGTGGGCTGTGATGATTCGGCTGTAACTACTTGAATATTAAATGTTGAGAGGAAATCTTTCCACCAATAATTCCAATAAGTAATCCAAAATGTATTCACTTCAGGTTTACGAAAGTAACTGTAATCAGATTACTCGTTTTTCAAATGTAACGCGAGCTGAATACAGTTACTTGATTTTTATATTCTGATTACGTAACGCCGTTACATGTATTCCGTTACAACCCAACCCTGGTGAGATGTATACACCTTTGTGCAGACTTACTAAAACTGACTGACTAGCCAAATCTGAAACGTCAGGAGAGAGACCTGACTGGCACCCCAAATAACCTAAATAAATAAACTATGACATAAAAAAGCCAGGATTTCCTGAAACTAGTGCACAAAAAAGTAATTATGTTAAAAGGAAATGGAAAACTTCTATCCCTGCTCCTTTCAGACGGTTATTTTGCAGTAGAACAAAAGCCTCCAAAATGTCACCTTTGGATTTGCTTTGGACGTGCTTTCTTATCATTAGCACAGACAATGACGACAAAAACCTGGTTTGATGTCCAATAGAATATTAGAATGATTTTACTCTGCTGCTGGATTTGAGTTTGTATACAATACAATTTAGAAATATAAAAAGTTTACTTTTGGGGAAAAAGCGGATAAAACGTATTCTCATGTGTTAATTTGCTGGCAGCTAAAAGTGCAACTATTTAAACATTTAAAATGTTAACTTGATTTGCAAGTCGGGTGAAAATAATCTATTATCACTCCTACTTTTGTGGCATTTCCTGAGTTTTCACTCCTATATTTCAGATGTAACAGAAGCCAGTCTATGTTTTACAGGTGTTAGACACCTGATATATTTTAGGGCATTTAATTAGTTACCTTTTTTTTTTTTAGATACCTCACAGGGGAGAATCAGGATTAGGAGACAAATCAAATTTGGTGTTCTAATTTTTCCACCCTTCTTATTGAAATTGCCTCAATCCAGACATGGTAATAAAACAGCTGGTGCTACCTGAGATTACACAACATATTAAAGTGGCTGTTGATGCTACCTCAGCAGCAGTATTGGGTGTAACGCGTTACAAAAGTAACGGAGTTACAGTAATATATATATCTTTTTTTAGCTTTATGCATTTGTTTACATGCCCACCGGAACCCCGAGGCATTACTAACAGATCAACGCACAATCAACCCATACAGGACCCATACATCTCTTTCTCAACATTAAATGTTAGACATTAGAATTGACTCTTCTTGTCTGTCACATACTCTTCTTGTCTGTCACATACTATTCTTGTCTGTCACATAAGTGGCGCAACCGATGCGGTATTGTGCTAAGGGAAAATTATTTTGACCGGACATTTTGACCGGGGAGATTTAGATTTGCCGGTCTTCAGCATATTTTACCGGTCAAAGTCCGGTAATTACCGGCTAACGGAAACTCTGGTCCGCATACAGCAGGGATGGGCAAATGGCGGCCCGCGGGCCGCATGCGGCCCCACCTCCTCTTTTTGCGGCCCTCAGATTCATTTATAAACAACGTAATTAATTAAAAAAAATGTAATTTTTTTTTATTTTAATTTTTACTTGTAGTACTGATACCGTCCACTAGACTCCTAGTTACGTCGCGAGCTGCGTATATGATTTAAAATACCGCGAACTAATCTGTGACGCATTTGTGTGTATTGTGTTTGTTTCCCGGGGAAACCCTCACAAGAAACACCAGCTGCTGTTATGCCTGCTGTGACGTTAAGTTGCCTCTTGTAATTATGCCTTTACAAGCTTCAAAGTTGTTTTTATCATCTGAATTATCATTATCATCATGACTTTGTTTATTTGAAATCAGATGAAAACAAACTGTCACGGACCCTGCCGTGTTATCTATGATTACTACGCTTTTCATTCATAATTTCAGCGGGAGGGAGGGGGAGTGGCGCTGAGGAACAGCAGAGTGCGGGCTGACAGGTGTCTGTGTTGACATTCTCCTTATTGTGGAATAAGGGGAATGCAGAGACTGGCTACAAGTGTTTTAGGTTCAAGTTAGACAACTAATGTCTGGGTTAGTGTTCATGACTTCATGTGTATGTCATCTAATGGTTCATCTCAATACACACACATTTTCCGTGCTTTCCAATAGTTTAAAATAGTTGTATTCCACTGTTTAATAACCTGTTCAATACAAACATGCCACTTGTAAAAATGAAATAACATTTCTGATATTTGTTTAGTGAGCTTATTAGAGGATGTTCCCATTTTTGGGGGATGTTCCCTTTGATTGTAACATGTCAATGAAGATGTCAGACTTAGTATATTTGTTAATAATTACATACAACACATGGAATTTTTGTGTGTGTGTTCCAAGTGAATCTGCGGCCCCCTGGTGGCCAGTACATCAATGATGTGGCCCCCACCACCATCAAAGTTGCCCATCCCTGGCATACAGTATACTCATACTCCAGAGACCAGTCACTGCTGGGTCATTTCTCTCAAAGCCATGTGCTGCAGTTTAAAGGTTGCCTATTATGCAAAATCCACTTTGTCATGTATTTTATAAATAAAGATGTGTCCCCTCTGTGTAAGGAGATTCTGAAAGTTTCAGGAAAAAAGATTCTCTCTCTTTTTGTCCTAATCCATTTATATAAAAACCTGTCTGAAAAGGAGCTGATCAGATTTTGGCCACTTTATGAGGTCATAACGATGGTTTGGCTTGTGTAACCATTAGCCAATCACCAACCAAGGTAACCCCCCCACCTTATCACCTGAATCTCCTCCTAGAGCACCATTGTGTTCTTTGTAATCAAATATCTCTCATGCCCCTTTCACACCAGCGCCTTTTCAGCTCCGGCTCGGAGCTAGAGCCTGAAAAGCGCCGGGTTTTCCAGTTCACACCGGAGCTGCGCCGGCTCTTAGCTCCGGAATCCGCTTCATTTCCAGCTCCAAAAAATTGTCGGTCCAGAGGAAAGAGCTTTGGAGCTAAGAGGTGACGTCGCTTACGTCTCTCTTACGTCGAGGCGTGCAGGAAACTAAACCCACCTCCCATGGGTCGACTGTTATGCCTGCCAACAAGCAGTAGTGCTTATAACACACTTTATAAAGTCAGGCAACACTAACCAGGCTTCGTGTGATTCTGTTCGCTGTTATCGATCATTGTGGAGAGAGGCAGACGTGTTGTTTTGTATTATTGCAGCTATCGGATTAGAGTAGTCAGTTTAGCTTCGGTTGCTATGCTAACATCACCCGTTTTATACCAGAGAAACTTTCATAACAGCGTTGTGATACCAAACAGTGTCAATTCAGACTGACACACATTCACTTAGGCTAAGGGGAACTGGGGATATGCATCAGCTGCTTGTGTGAGTCGGACAGTGAATACTTTAGAGCGGCCGCTGCAGTGTGAGCTAACCGGGAGCTAACGGGAGAATAAACTCCCGTGGACGAGCAGCCAATACTGCAGCGGTCGGTAAATGCTGCAGAAACACATTAATAAACAATGAACCATGGCACTCTGGAGCAAAGTATAAGGTTGGAGAAGTCGTTATTCAATTTATTCTGGCTTCGTGTGATTAAAAGCAAAACGATCATCGACCCGACGCTGTTGTTGTTGTTGTGAGCTTCCGTTGGGGAGCAATCAGCGATGTAAACGGTGACGTCATGACGCAGCAAGGGCAGCTCTGGGGCGCCAGTGGGCGGTGTGCACAGAGCGGGAGCTGAAAAGGGAAACCGGAGCTGAATCAGAAAAGCTCCCGCTCGGAGCTAGAAACTGAAAAAGCGCTGGTGTGAAAGCCGCATCAGAGGGGAGTGGGGAGTGGCTCCTTATTTTCATCTCAAGTAAAAGATAGGGGATTATGGGATGCTCCAATGATCTGTTCGAGCCAAACACTTCAGAGACATGTTTATCTGAGACCTATAATATATTGATGACAAACAGTATAATAGGGGACCTTTAAGTTACATTTGGGAGAAACTGTAGATGTAAAGAGTTTTTTGGGTTGGCAAATTTCATTGTTTATGCTTTGGACAGTTTTCACATGCACTGCTCATTTCACATATATATATTGTTAGTAAAGAATGATAACGAATCGTCATTGAAATGTTCTCTGAAATCTCTTTATGCTCACTATAGAGTAAACTTCTAAGATAACACTAGATAAGAGTGGAAGTAGAGAATGAGTGAATAAAGCCGGGATTAAAGAGGGATGCACAATTTGGAAAATATAACCAATCGCTATTATTTTAAACAGATTTTTCAAATGAGATATGAATTACAATATTAAAAAGGGACTAATTAATTTTGAATCAGACTTCTAATTTTTATTGAACAATACATAGAGTAAATAGTAGGGATGCACGATATTGATTTTTTTTTTAAACCGATAACCGATAACTTCCTGCTTCTCAAGACCGATACCGATAATAATATAATATATATTAAATGTACCTGTCGTTT
Source organism: Pseudochaenichthys georgianus (assembly GCF_902827115.2). Taxonomy (NCBI): domain Eukaryota; kingdom Metazoa; phylum Chordata; class Actinopteri; order Perciformes; family Channichthyidae; genus Pseudochaenichthys; species Pseudochaenichthys georgianus. The sequence goes on along the minus strand of NC_047509.1, from coordinate 34,307,636 downwards.
TTTGCACACCTGGTTAATATGATGAACTAGCCGACTGAATCCTTTATCTTCGGACGAGGAGAAGGGCTGGTCGTCAAGCGCCATCATTTCTATGATGAAGTTAGAGATCGTTTAGCCCTGGGGTCGTCTCTGGTAAAACTTCTTGCCTTTTTTAAAAGCCTCGTCGATAGGTAAAAGCCCCGGTGCCTTTGCAGCTGGCTTTGGATTCGCTGCTAGTTTAGGCAGCTGCAGGCGTCTTCTTACGCTTTTAACACACCATCGTAGCCATGGCGATGTTTCAGGTGACTAATCAGGGTTGGAAGTATTATAGCTCGTTGCCTTTTTCCCTCCTCGTGGAACTTCTGCATTGCATTTGTTAATACAAATAGCAAGCAAACTATCTAACTCTGAAACTTTGAAATAGTCCCATACTACCGACGACACGTTTGTTTACGGTCCTGGCTTCACGGCCGCACACCATTTACGTCACAGCCAGGCATGAGTTAGGGAGCGCTGGATTTGTGAAAACTCCCCTCTTCCTAAACCACTATACCACAGTACTGGCAAAACGGGAGGAGCCGAGTAAAAACAAGCGCCCCTCGTCCCAATCCACCCACACCGCAGTATTAATTCTTTTTTTTTACCCAAAAAATATGTTGTATATTATTGGGGCTATTAATTACTTTTATCGGGTTATCGGGATGACATCATAATTCCTAATTATCGTGCACCACTAGTAAATAGTGGTTTTAAAAAGATTCTATACCAAACAAACAGGTGTTGTTGAAGGGGGCCTTTAATGCTTATGTTTCAGGTTCATATTAGTATTTTCTGCTTACTGCTACTGTGACAATGCTCCTCTGTCTGAAACCAGAGAACCATCTGCTCTGATTGGTTAGCTGGCTGGCTCTGTTGTGATTGGTATACCGCAAAGAAATGTCCCGCCCCTTAGCCTATCACGTACAATGTGTTGGAGCCCTAGCCAATAGAAGCGCAAGTGTTACATAGTGACGTCACTATGTAAAATATTAACAAAAACAGTAACATAGCGAATTATCTCTGCAGCTCCACAATTATTCTTTCAAAATTGTATTTTAACATATATTTACATTTTAAGTGTTGTGCTTCCTGTGATTTGAATATTGCGCTTTTCCATATGGAGCAAAGTCAATTAATTATGCAGTGATTCCTAGGATGATTCCCCTGAAGAAACTCTACAAACTCACACTAATATAAGGCTACTGAAGCTTCAGGGAAATAAGCTGGGGTGCTCCATTACACAGCAAAGGCTATTTAATGACTGAATGAAGTGAGGTGATTGTCTAAACGGTCATCGAGTAACCAAATTTATCGGGAAAAGATGCATCAGGATCTGTACGATTGAGCTCAGCATCTGATCGATGAGATTACACATTGTGAGTTCACTTTGTAGTAATTCATCAAAGCAGCCGGTTTCAAATGTCAGATGAAAGCATTTTGGAGTTCGGTAAAGTAGATAAAATCATCGAAATGATCAAAACGAGGTGTTAATGTGCGAGAAAAACAACTCATTCCTGCATGCAGGTCAGAAGCAGGGCTGATTTTACTTTGATACTCATACACTGCACACGTTTTGGCCAACTAGATCCACATAATATCAATTTATGGATTGTTTTATTTAAAATACAGATGAATATTTATGACCGGTTACGCATGTTGGTCTGTAGGTTAATGTATGGTGTGACGTCCCCAGAGCCTGGGGCCTGTGAGGGTGTGAATGTTGTTGCAGCTCCAATCGGGGTGATCGGGAACACCTGGCCGGAGGTGCTACTTAAAGCCCAGCTGCTCAGAGTTACACCCCGTCATGACTCTCTCCAAGCCTGCTGCGGAGGAACTGACCGTGATCCTTTCCCCTCGTCCACACTCTGCTGTTTTTTGGTGTTGCCGAATAAAGTGCGGAGATTGTTGGAAACTTTGAGCGTCTCTCCTGGTTTTTCTGTTGTGGCCAACGGGCCGGTCATAACAACTGGGGGCTCGTCTATTGTGAGTAGGAACCGGGAGTTAGTTGGGTTGATGTGGTGTTAGCTGTACCTGAGTTAGCCTGTGTTCGTGGCTAAGTAGTAGCCTGAGTGTCTTTTGGGGGAGAGGCTGGGAGCAGTATCGCCCATATGACTGTTACGTCACGTATTGGGGATTCTCTGGGATGACAGTGACGTATGTGGCCTTATATGGTGTGGTATATCCGCTATTTTGAACGCGTAGGGTCCCGCCTGTGTGTACAATACCTGTAGGAGTGTTTCCCCTGGTAGGTTCAAGAGGCGTTTCTCCTTTGGGTTTCGTCTGGGGGGGCCTTGATAGTGTTGGGGTACGGCGGTTAGAGCTTCACTTTCCCTTTTCCCTAAACTTGCTCGGGAGCACTTCCGTGGTTTAGGGGGGGTTGCCGGTTACCTGGTCGCCTCTCTCGGTCCAGCGGGCTGTAAGTGCATAAATACCCACCGCTACGCCTCATGAAGACTAGGGGGGGGAGTTACCTAGAAAGTTTGTGGTTAGGAAGTCAGCAAGTTGGGCTGCTCATTCCTACTGTGTGCACAGGTGGGCTAAGAAATTGCATTTCCTCTCTAAGAATAGCGGTTGTCATATAAATATGGAGGATATTGTGGGGGCGTTTGTTGCGACACCGTCTGAAAGGTTTTTGGATCAGTGCACCAAGGAACAGTTGGTGAAAATAGCTGAGTTTTATGATTATGAGGTTGGTGATAAGAGAGTAAAAGAGTCAGTGAAGGTGAACTTAAGGGCTTGTTTGCTAAAAAAAATTGTGTTTGCCACTGTAGTGGATGCTCCTGTCTCCGTGCGCACAGGGGACTTACCTCCGCCTGAAATAATGGCTCAAAGTGCCGTGTTGAATTTTGAGCAGCAGAAGGAGTTGATCAAATGACGCATAGAGTTGGAGACGGAAAAAGAGTTGGCCGTGGAGAAGATGCGACAGGGCATTGAGCTGGAAAGAGCGGTGTCTGTGGAAAGATTGAGACAGGAAACTGAGCAGGCAAAGTTGGACTTGGAGAGAGAGAAACTGGTATTGGTTAGAGAGGGCAGAGTAGCGGCTGATGTCCTTTTTTCTGATGATCTATCTAGTAAAAGCGGGGCCCCAGGGAGGTCAGTGGATGAATTAAATGATTTGAAGTTGGTTCCCAGGTTTAATGAAAAGGATCCCGACTTTTTTTTTTCGATGTTTGAGCGTCTCACTGTTGTAAGGGGGTGGTCTGAGGCCACTCGCGTGTTATTATTGCAGTGTGTGTTAACCGGGAGGGCTCGGAAGGCTTATTCATCTTTAAGTGGCGGCAAGGACTATTTGTGTTACGAGTTAGTAAAATCTGACGTTCTTAAGGCTTACGAGCTGGTGCCTGAAGCTTATCGTCAGAGGTTTCGGAATGAGAAGAGAGGTGTTAAATCTCACCTCGAGTTTGCGCGAGATATTTCCACACATTTTGATTGCTGGTGTGCGGCAACTGACGTTGATTCTCACGGGGCATTGAGGGATCTCGTCATTCTGGAGCAATTTAGAAATTCTGTACCGGAGCACATTGCAGTGTATATTAGTGAGCACGCAGTCAGGACGGCGGCTGAAGCGGCTGCATTGGCAGATGACTATGTTTTAACACACGTTAAGGGAGGTGCTGCCGTCACAAAGGAGATTCCTCGGGTGTGGGAGCGTGGTCTGGTCGTCCAGTGAGATCTGCGGGGCAAGAGAGAGGGTATGGACGTGGTGCACGTATACCTGACGATGTGTGTAATTACTGTCATAGGCAAGGGCACTGGAGAAAGGACTGCTATGCACTTAGGGCAAACGTTGAGCAGGCAGGGACTAGTAGTAGTCCCAGGCCAGCAATGTTCGTGGCACCTGTCACTGAGCAGGTGACTGGGCGGTTAGTCAGTGAGTTGAAACCACAGGGGTCTAGCCCAGAACTGAAGTCTTATTTGCCGTTCATGACTGAGGGGTTTGTTTCTTTGGTAGGGAGCGATGAGAAGGTGCATAATACAAATATTACATGATACCGGTGCATTTGACTCGTTTATTTTAGCGTCTGCTTTGCCGTTTTCAGAGGACACGTACATGGTTGTTTGTTCCGGTGCTGGGAATGGGGTTGCATGTTATGCAGGTCCCCCTCCATAAATGATACTGTTTTCGGATCTGTTTCAGGGTGAAGTAGCGGTTGGTGTGCGGCCGGCTCTGCCCATAAAAGGGGTCACGATGATCCTGGGTAACGACATTGCGGGTAGTCGGGTGTGGGCTGATGGGGCACCGTCTGCTATCGTGGCGCCAGTGCCGCTGGTTAGTATTAAGCCAGATAAGAGCGAAACGGAGTACCCTGATGTATTTACAGCATGCGCCGTGACACGGGCTATGAGACGTGAGCAGGCGGGGAACATGAGCATAGCTGAAATCCATTAGGCCTCACCACAGCATGATGTGACGTGTCTCGAGATTCCCTGGTCGGTTTCTCACGGTGAGCTGGTGGAGACACAGTGTGCTGATGCATCTCTAAAAGGTCTTAGGGGAGAGTGTTCTGGCTGGTGGGGAGGTGAGAAATCATGCTCAGGGGTATTTTTCCAGAATAATGTCCTGATGAGAAAGTGGGTTCCTCAGTTGAACCACTTCCTTGGTGAGCCGGTTTACAGGTTGTGGTGCCTTCCGGGTTCCGTGCCTTGGTGTTGCGGATGTCCCACGATGAAGCGGGCCATTTGGGTGGCAGGAAGACGTATGATCGGATCTTGAGGTATTTCTTTTGGCCCTTATTAAAAAGGGATGTGTCCACTTACATTAAGTCATGCCATACTTGTCAGCTAACCAGTAAGCCTAATCAGATCCTGAAACCTACGCCATGTACCCGATAGCAGTTACAGGTCAGCCTTTTGAGCATCTCATTATTGATTGTGTGGGCCCGTTACCTCCTAACTCAGGTTCTAGTTACCTACTGACAGTGATGTGCCAGAGCACAAGATATCCGGCGGCATATCCTCTACGCATGATTACAGCCAGGTCTGTTGTACGTGCTTTGTCGCAGTTTTTTTTCCAAGTGTTAAAGCAACTACGCATTAAGCACAACCAGGCAACTGTTTATCACGCGCAGAGCCAGGGGGCATTGGAACGGTTCCATCAAACGTTGAAGTCAATGTTGTGTGCGTATTGTGTCCAAATTATGGAGACTGGGAGGAAGGTTTGGCCTGGCTGTTGCTGGCGGCAAGGGAAGTTGTCCAGGAGAGTACAGGGTTTAGCCCCAATGACCTAGCGTTCGGTCATACTGTGAGGGGCCCTTTGGCATTGTTGCGGGATGGTTGGACCGAAGACAAACCACCTCAAAAGCTGGCTGAGTATGTGAGTGGTTTTAGGTATAGGCTTTTTAGAGCCCAGGAGGTGGCTAAGAGCAATTTGACCTCCGTGCAGGAAAGGATGAAAAAGGATATGACCGTCAAGTTGAGAAGCGTGTTTTTCTTCCGGGAGTCAGGTGCTCGCTTTATGCCAATTGTGTCTCCCCATTTCAGGCAAAGTTTTCTGGTCCATATTCGGTGGTGAAGAACGTTTCAGAACTGAATTATGTGATAGCTACCCCTGATCGTAGGTCTGCTACTCAGCTCTGTCATGTACATTTGTTGAAGCCATACTTCACTGAACAGCTCAGTCAGCCAACCAGGAAGGGCTGTTGCCCGTGCCCACGCGACGTGTTTGTCGGTCTCTGCGTCCCACCAGGCTGTGGCAGTGCAGGACGAACAGACTTTGTCGGGCCCCGATGATGCTGTCCTTTATGGCCGACTTAAGAATTCAGAGTCTCTGCAAATTGGCTGGTTTGTTTAAGCATTTGACGTCGCCAACGCAACAACTAACTGATTTGGTTAGCCGTTATCCGTGTTTGTTCATTGATACGCCGACTCGCACGCATTTGGTAGAGCATGATATAGAGGTGGGAGGTGCTGAACCCATTAAGCAGATGTTTTATCGTGTGCACCCAGAGAAACGCAAGTATCTTGATGCAGAGGTCAAATACATGCTTGACAATGGGATTGCGGAGCCATCCTGTAGCTGGGCCTCACCCTGTTCTAGCTGGGCCTCACCCTGTTGCTGGTGCCGAAAGCAGACAACACTCCAAGATTTTGTTCAGACTTTCGTAAGGTCAATAAGGTCACAAAATCAGATTCTTTCCCGCTTCCCCGCATGGAGGATTGTATTGACCAGGTGGATCGGCTAAGTTTGTCAGTAAATTTGACCTCTTGAAAGGCTACTGGCAGGTTCCTTTGTCTAAGAGAGCACGGGAGATTGCCGTGTTTGTTACACCCACAGGGTTGTACTCTTGTGTGATGCCCTTTGGTTTACGAAATGCGCCAGCAACGTTTCAACGCCTGATGAACAAGGTTGTTGGAGATCTGGAGGGATGCTCGGTATATCTGGACGACGTGGCCGTCTATTCGGATGACTGGGGGTCCATCTTGATCGCATGAAAAAATTGTTTGACCGCCTGGCTAACGCTAATCTGACAGTTAACCTCGCCAAGTGTGAGTTGCAAAGGCCACAGTTACTTACTTGGGTCGTATAGTGGGGCAAGGCAAAGTGTGTGCGGTGCGCGCAAAGGTGCAAGCTGTTGATGACTATGCTCCACCCACAACTAAGAAGGAGCTGATGCGGTTTTTGGGGATGGTGGGGTTTTATCGTTTTTTTGCAGAATTTTTCTGCTGTGGTTGCGCCACTCACGATCTCTAAAGGGTAAAGCTAAATATGTTTGGTCCTCTGAGTGTCAAAACAGTTTTGAGAGCGTTAAGTCACTGGTATCTAACGCTCCTGTGTTGGCAGCTCCACAGTGGGAGAAACCAGTAAAAAAGTGGATGCAAGTTATGTCGGTGCAGGGGCGGTGCTGTTGCAGCCTGATGATTTGGGTGTGGATAAGTCAGTTAGTTTATTTTCAAAAACGTTTATCAAACATCATCTGAACTATTCAGTGATTGAAAAGGAAACGCTAGCCTTGATTTTGGAGTTACAGCACTTCAGTGTGATGTTGGCTCGGTACCGGTTGTGGTCTTTACGGATCACAACCGTTAACTTTCTCAGTTCTCTACAGTGCCCTAACCAAAGGCTGATGCGCTGGGCTCTGATGCTCCAGTCCTATGATTTGGACATTCGCCATATCAAGGGGAGGGACAATGTGGTGGCGGATGCATTGTCTCGGGCCCCCGGTGAGTAATGCCATGTAGTGTGGGTTAAATAGTCACAGCATTCCAGTGTCCTGTTGTTTTCTCTCATTGTGGTGGGCACTATGTTTTGGTAAGTGGTTGATTTGGGTGCCAGGGTTCTGTTGGGGACCCTGACATGGGGGGGCTGTGACGGCCCCAGAGCCTGGGGCCTGTGAGGGTGTGAATGTTGTTGCAGGTCCAATCAGCGTGATCGGGGACACCTGGCCGGAGGTGCTACTTAAAGCCCAGCTGCCCGGAGTTACACCCGTCATGACTCTCTCCAAGCCTGCTGCGGAGGAACTCACCGTGATCCTTTCCCCTCGTCCACACTCTGCTGTTTTTTGGTGTTGCCGAATAAAGAGAAGCGGAGATTGTTGGAAACTTTGAGCGTCTCTCCTGGTTTTTCTGTTGTGGCCAACGGGCCGGTCATAACAATGGTCTTTAAGTTTGTGTTATATGGGCGCCAAAAGGAAGCTGTAGGTCTATTTACCATTTACAACTCATCTTACGGAACATGAACGTTTGTAGCAAATTTCACAGCAAGACCTTAACTTCCTAGTGGAAATGCAACCAAAAAACGGGCCGGGCACGGCACACTTAAACCACTCTCCGCGCTGTAGTGGAATTGCGCCATAAGCCAGATACTTGGCATCTCATCTTGGATAAGTTCATCAATGTTTGGGCTCAGGCTCTGAGCTGAGGAAATCCTCAGGATTGAGTGAAGGTGTGCGTGCAATATACCAGCGTGCCAGATCTAATAGTAATTAAAAATTATCCTGCGGGCCGAAATTAAATCTTGAGTTTGACACATGTGCATTAGACCATCAAATTACACATTGCACAAGTGTTCACAGAGTACAATTTGGCACTGTACCAAGGAAAGTTTTCCCAAATTGAAGGCCTTTTGCACAGGTTGATTCTATGTCTTTTGCCAGAATGTGTCATTATTATAAATGTCAGGTAAGCTTGTTTACAGAAAATCAAACCAGTTTAAGATTGTACTAGAATCAAAACAAAAAAGTGTCCCAATGGTACTTCAGTGTGCTCAGTGAGCAAAACAACACAAAAATCCCATTCATCAAAATTGGGCCAGGGGAAAACCGTCTATCATTCACCCACCCCTCTATATGAGACATCTTGAGTTTATGTAAAGCATTATCCAGCAACATGTGGGACACTTTAGTTGTAATTCATCTTTACAGTTTTTCACACTGGACTCACACACAGATGTATTGTTTCACTATAACAGCTCAAACTGAATCATTGAGTGGCTTCTACTGTACCTTAATTCAAATAAACTCATAAGAGAAATGTTTGTACCATGGGATCTACCCCACTTTAGAGAAGACATTAATAACACCATTTTTTCCTTCTGTCAACACAGATGCTGTCATTAAAAGCAGCAATGTACTCTGACTGAAGTGAAGATGGCCATGAAAAACATAGAGGAAAGTGGAAAGAGGGGGGAAAGAGACCAAAAGATAATTTAAAGGGGACCTATCATGCAAAATGCACTTTGTGATGTCTTTTATACAAACACTGAACAAAAATATAAATGCAACACTTTGTTTTTGCTCCCATTTTTCATGAGATGAACTCAAAGATCTAAAAAAAAATTAAATACACAAAATAACCATTTCTCTCAAATATTGTTCACAAATCTGAAAGAATCTGTGATAGTGAGCACTTCTCCTTTGCCGAGATAATCCATCCCACCTCACAGGTGTGGCATATCAAGATGCTGATTAGACAGCATGATTATTGCACAGGTGTGCCTTAGGCTGGCCACAATAAAAGGCCACTCTGAAATGTTCAGTTTTATCACACAGCACAATGCCACAGATGTCGCAAGTTTTGAGGGAGCGTGCAATTGGCATGCTGACAGCAGGAATGTCCACCAGAGCTGTTGCCCGTGAATTGAATGTTCATTTCTCTACCATAAGCCGTCTCCAAAGGCGTTTCAGAGAATTTGGCAGTACATCCAACCGGCCTCACAACCGCAGACCACGTGTAACCACACCAGCCCAGGACCTCCACATCCAGCATGTTCACCTCCAAGATCGTCTGAGACCAGCCACTCGGACAGCTGCTGCAACAATCGGTTTGCATAACCAAAGAATTTCTGCACAAACTGAGGCAAATGCTCACATTCGATGGCGTCTGGCACGTTGGAGAGGTGTTCTCTTCACGGATGAATCCGGTTTTCACTGTTCAGGGCAGATGGCAGACAGCGTGTGTGGGTGAGCGGTTTTCTGATGTCAATGTTGTGAATCGAGTGGCCCATGGTGGTGGTGGGGTTATGGTATGGGCAGGCGTATGTTATGGACGACGAACACAGGTGCATTTGATTGATGGCATTGTGAATGCACAGAGATACCGTGACGAGATCCTGAGGCCCATTGTTGTGCCATTCATCCACGACCATCACCTCATGTTGCAGCATGATAATGCACGGCCCCATGTTGCAAGGATCTGTACACAATTCCTGGAGGCTGAAAACATCCCAGTTCTTGCATGGCCAGCATACTCACCGGACATGTCACCCATTGAGCATGTTTGGGATGCTCTGGATCGGCGTATACGACAGCGTGTTCCAGTTCCTGCCAATATCCAGCAACTTGGCACAGCCATTGAAGAGGAGTGGACCAACATTCCACAGGCCACAATCAACAACCTGATCAACTCTATGCCAAGGAGATGTGGTGCACTGCGTGAGGCAAATGGTGGTCACACCAGATACTGACTGGTTTTCGGACCCCCCCAGACCCCCCAATAAAGCAAAACTGCACGTTTCAGAGTGGCCTTTTATTGTGGCCAGCCTAAGGCACACCTTTGCAATAATCATGCTGTCTAATCAGCATCTTGATATGCCACACCTGTGAGGTGTGATGGATTATCTCGGCAAAGGAGAAGTGCTCACTATCACAGATTTTTCAGATTTGTGAACAATATTTGAGAGAAATGGTTATTTTGTGTATATAGAAAATGTCTTAGATCTTTGAGTTAATCTCATGAAAAATGGGAGCAAAAACAAAAGTGTTGCATTTATATTTTTGTTCAGTGTAATATGTGTCCCCTCCATTTTCTTTTCCCCCTATTTAGTTAGACGGAGCCGGAAGGGAAAGGTGTGTGTGCAGCAAGCGTGATCGGCGGAGCAACACGCTCATCTGTTTAGCAACCAGCAGTTAGGTCGTTTAAAGTCTGTGTTACCGTGTGTCTGATCCACCGTCCACCGTCATCATACCCTTCTGTCGCTTCACGTTCCCGGATTATTGTTTACAAAACTGAAAGGAGCCGGTCATCTCCCAACCATCTTAAAAACCAGGACTGGATTTTCAAAACCGACTGGATTGCTAAAACTGACTGACATTCTCCCGTGGTAATTGACTGTTTTATTTATTTTGAAGAAAACCCGAAGTGGAACGTTTTGGATTTAACATTGAACTGTGGGAAGACGAATTGTTTGATTGTTTGGGGGTATTCAAAAATATACTTGCTATTTGTGATTATGATTTTGAGTTGTGTCCTTTCTTATATTTTATAATGTCAGTCAATGTTGGGTGTTTACAGTGAGATGCAGGGTTGGGAGGGTTACTTTGTAAATGTAATCAGTTACTGATTACTGATTACATGGCTCTGAAAGTAATCCGAATACAGTTACAGTTACGTGTCTTAAAAAAGTAACGTAATCCGATTACTTTTGGATTACTTTCTTTTTCCATCACAGGTGGGTATGTTTTGGTGAACAGGACACAAAAAAGCAAAAGGAAACTGAACGTGTTTTTACTGTTTTATTGGCTTATCAAGAGCACAACTGAAACATCACATCTGAAACGATGTAACAACATAATACACTTGTTGGGGATGCAGCTTGGGATGTGAGGAGAGTGAGGGACTCGGCTTTGAACGGGCGTGTCGCCTTCTGTCCTGCCAGTGTTGGCAGGACATGAATTAAAATGTCGAACTCGGACTTCATTTTAAGGACATTTCCGCCAGGGGTGTAGAGCTATAGTTTAAGCACCGGATTGGCAAAACAGGAGAGTGTGTGCACCAGTCTGCCTTGATCGATGTATTCATGTCCGTGACACTCACAGTATCTGCTGCCCACAGCTGTTTTATAGAAGGAAAACCTCCTTCACTTCATGACATCTCTGCAGCGCCAGGAGGCAGCGGGAGGGTTAACTCAGCCTCTGAGAAAGAAAACGAGCGCGCCGCGCAGTGCCTTTCAGCACCGCCTTTCACGCACCGCCTTCACTGTGTTTACCTTCAGAAATAATCATTAGTAAGGCTAAAGACTAAAGAGCGACCGCAGGCTGATGTGTTTTAACCACACACACCTATATATACACACAGGCGATTTAAACGCAGACTTTTGTTCCTCCATGTTTCGTTGTTATTTCACTGAGCGAGCGGACCCGCGATTTTTTTTCAAACGCTTTTTTGGTCCATCTGCGGCGGTAATAGGTTTTGTGGGCTGTGATGATTCGGCTGTAACTACTTGAATATTAAATGTTGAGAGGAAATCTTTCCACCAATAATTCCAATAAGTAATCCAAAATGTATTCACTTCAGGTTTACGAAAGTAACTGTAATCAGATTACTCGTTTTTCAAATGTAACGCGAGCTGAATACAGTTACTTGATTTTTATATTCTGATTACGTAACGCCGTTACATGTATTCCGTTACAACCCAACCCTGGTGAGATGTATACACCTTTGTGCAGACTTACTAAAACTGACTGACTAGCCAAATCTGAAACGTCAGGAGAGAGACCTGACTGGCACCCCAAATAACCTAAATAAATAAACTATGACATAAAAAAGCCAGGATTTCCTGAAACTAGTGCACAAAAAAGTAATTATGTTAAAAGGAAATGGAAAACTTCTATCCCTGCTCCTTTCAGACGGTTATTTTGCAGTAGAACAAAAGCCTCCAAAATGTCACCTTTGGATTTGCTTTGGACGTGCTTTCTTATCATTAGCACAGACAATGACGACAAAAACCTGGTTTGATGTCCAATAGAATATTAGAATGATTTTACTCTGCTGCTGGATTTGAGTTTGTATACAATACAATTTAGAAATATAAAAAGTTTACTTTTGGGGAAAAAGCGGATAAAACGTATTCTCATGTGTTAATTTGCTGGCAGCTAAAAGTGCAACTATTTAAACATTTAAAATGTTAACTTGATTTGCAAGTCGGGTGAAAATAATCTATTATCACTCCTACTTTTGTGGCATTTCCTGAGTTTTCACTCCTATATTTCAGATGACAGAAGCCAGTCTATGTTTTACAGGTGTTAGACACCTGATATATTTTAGGGCATTTAATTAGTTACCTTTTTTTTTTTAGATACCTCACAGGGGAGAATCAGGATTAGGAGACAAATCAAATTTGGTGTTCTAATTTTTCCACCCTTCTTATTGAAATTGCCTCAATCCAGACATGGTAATAAAACAGCTGGTGCTACCTGAGATTACACAACATATTAAAGTGGCTGTTGATGCTACCTCAGCAGCAGTATTGGGTGTAACGCGTTACAAAAGTAACGGAGTTACAGTAATATATATATCTTTTTTAGCTTTATGCATTTGTTTACATGCCCACCGGAACCCCGAGGCATTACTAACAGATCAACGCACAATCAACCCATACAGGACCCATACATCTCTTTCTCAACATTAAATGTTAGACATTAGAATTGACTCTTCTTGTCTGTCACATACTCTTCTTGTCTGTCACATACTATTCTTGTCTGTCACATAAGTGGCGCAACCGATGCGGTATTGTGCTAAGGGAAAATTATTTTGACCGGACATTTTGACCGGGGAGATTTAGATTTGCCGGTCTTCAGCATATTTTACCGGTCAAAGTCCGGTAATTACCGGCTAACGGAAACTCTGGTCCGCATACAGCAGGGATGGGCAAATGGCGGCCCGCGGGCCGCATGCGGCCCCACCTCCTCTTTTTGCGGCCCTCAGATTCATTTATAAACAACGTAATTAATTAAAAAAAATGTAATTTTTTTTTATTTTAATTTTTACTTGTAGTACTGATACCGTCCACTAGACTCCTAGTTACGTCGCGAGCTGCGTATATGATTTAAAATACCGCGAACTAATCTGTGACGCATTTGTGTGTAGTGTGTTTGTTTCCCGGGGAAACCCTCACAAGAAACACCAGCTGCTGTTATGCCTGCTGTGACGTTAAGTTGCCTCTTGTAATTATGCCTTTACAAGCTTCAAAGTTGTTTTTATCATCTGAATTATCATTATCATCATGACTTGTTTATTTGAAATCAGATGCAAACAAACTGTCACGGATGCTGCCGTGTTATCAATGATTACTAATAATATCAGCGGGAGGGAGGGGGAGCGGCACTGAGGAACAGCAGAGTGCGGGCTGACAGGTGTCTGTGTTGACATTCTCCTTATTGTGGAATAAGGGGAATGCAGAGACTGGCTACAAGTGTTTTAGGTTCAAGTTAGACAACTAATGTCTGGGTTAGTGTTCATGACTTCATGTTTATGTCATCTAATGGTTCATCTCAATACACACACATTTTCCGTGCTTTCCAATAGTTTAAAGTAGCTGTATTCCACTGTTTAATAACCGGTTCAATACAAACATGCCACTTGAAAAAATGAAAATAACATTTCTGATATTTGTTTAGTGAGCTTATTAGAGGATGTTCCCATTTTTGGGGGATGTTCCCTTTGATTGTAACATGTCAATGAAGATGTCAGACTTAGTATATTTGTTAATAATTACATACAAACACATGGAATTTTTGTGTGTGTGTTCCAAGTGAATCTGCGGCCCCCTGGTGGCCAGTACATCAATGATGTGGCCCCCACCACCATCAAAGTTGCCCATCCCTGGCATACAGTATACTCATACTCCAGAGACCAGTCACTGCTGGGTCATTTCTCTCAAAGCCATGTGCTGCAGTTTTAAAGGTTGCCTATTATGCAAAATCCACTTTGTCATGTATTTTATAAATAAAGATGTGTCCCCTCTGTGTAAGGAGATTCTGAAAGTTTCAGGAAAAAAGATTCTCTCTCTTTTTGTCCTAATCCATTTATATAAAAACCTGTCTGAAAAGGAGCTGATCAGATTTTGGCCACTTTATGAGGTCATAACGATGGTTTGGCTTGTGTAACCATTAGCCAATCACCAACCAAGGTAACCCCCCCACCTTATCACCTGAATCTCCTCCTAGAGCACCATTGTGTTCTTTGTAATCAAATATCTCTCATGCCCCTTTCACACCAGCGCCTTTTCAGCTCCGGCTCGGAGCTAGAGCCTGAAAAGCCCCGGGTTTTCCAGTTCACACCGGAGCTGCGCCGGCTCTTAGCTCCGGAATCCGCTTCATTTCCAGCTCCAAAAAATGGTCGGTCCAGAGGAAAGAGCTTTGGAGCTAAGAGGTGACGTCGCTTACGTCTCTCTTACGTCGAGGCGTGCAGGAAACTAAACCCACCTCCCATGGGTCGACTGTTATGCCTGCCAACAAGCAGTAGTGCTTATAAACACACTTTATAAAGTCAGGCAACACTAACCAGGCTTCGTGTGATTCTGTTCGCTGTTATCGATCATTGTGGAGAGAGGCAGACGTGTTGTTTTGTATTATTGCAGCTATCGGATTAGAGTAGTCAGTTTAGCTTCGGTTGCTATGCTAACATCACCCGTTTTATACCAGAGAAACTTTCATAACAGCGTTGTGATACCAAACAGTGTCAATTCAGACTGACACACATTCACTTAGGCTAAGGGGAACTGGGGATATGCATCAGCTGCTTGTGTGAGTCGGACAGTGAATACTTTAGAGCGGCCGCTGCAGTGTGAGCTAACCGGGAGCTAACGGGAGAATAAACTCCCGTGGACGAGCAGCCAATACTGCAGCGGTCGGTAAATGCTGCAGAAACACATTAATAAACAATGAACCATGGCACTCTGGAGCAAAGTATAAGGTTGGAGAAGTCGTTATTCAATTTATTCTGGCTTCGTGTGATTAAAAGCAAAACGATCATCGACCCGACGCTGTTGTTGTTGTTGTGAGCTTCCGTTGGGGAGCAAATCAGCGATGTAAACGGTGACGTCATGACGCAGCAAGGGCAGCTCTGGGGCGCCAGTGGGCGGTGTGCACAGAGCGGGAGCTGAAAAGGGAAACCGGAGCTGAATCAGAAAAGCTCCCGCTCGGAGCTAGAAACTGAAAAGCGCTGGTGTGAAAGCCGCATCAGAGGGGAGTGGGGAGTGGCTCCTTATTTTCATCTCAAGTAAAAGACAGGGGATTATGGGATGCTCCAATGATCTGTTCGAGCCAAACACTTCAGAGACATGTTTTATCTGAGACCTATAATATATTGATGACAAACAGTATAATAGGGGACCTTTAAGTTACATTTGGGAGAAACTGTAGATGTAAAGAGTTTTTTGGGTTGGCAATTTTCATTGTTTATGCTTTGGACAGTTTCACATGCACTGCTCATTTCACATATATATATTGTTAGTAAAGAATGATAACGAATCGTCATTGAAATGTTCTCTGAAATCTCTTTATGCTCACTATAGAGTAAACTTCTAAGATAACACTAGATAAGAGTGGAAGTAGAGAATGAGTGAATAAAGCCGGGATTAAAGAGGGATGCACAATTTGGAAAATATAACCAATCGCTATTATTTTAACAGATTTTTCAAATGAGATATGAATTACAATATTAAAAAGGGACTAATTAATTTTGAATCAGACTTCTAATTTTTATTGAACAATACATAGAGTAAATAGTAGGGATGCACGATATTGATTTTTTTTTAAACCGATACCGATAACTTCCTGCTTCTCAAGACCGATACCCGATAATAATATAAATATATATATATTAAATGTACCTGTAGTTTTTGCACACCTGGTTAAATGATGAACTAGCCGACTGAATCCTTTATCTTCGGACGAGGGAGAAGGGCTGGTCGTCAAGCGCCATCATTTCTATGATGAAGTTAGAGATCGTTTTAGCCCTGGGGTCGTCTCTGGTAAACTTCTTGCCTTTTTTAAAAGCCTCGTCGATAGGTAAAAGCCCCGGTGCCTTTGCAGCTGGCTTTGGATTCGCTGCTAGTTTAGCAGCGCAGGCGTCTTCTTACGCTTTTAACACACCATCGTAGCCATGGCGATGTTTCAGGTGACTAATCAGGTTGGAAGTATTATAGCTCGTTGCCTTTTTCCCTCCTCGTGGAACTTCTGCATTGCATTTGTTAATACAAATAGCAAGCAAACTATCTAACTCTGAAACTTTGAAATAGTCCCATACTACCGACGACACGTTTGTTTACGGTCCTGGCTTCACGGCCGCACACCATTTACGTCACAGCCAGGCATGAGTTAGGGAGCGCTGGATTTGTGAAAAACTCCCCTCTTCCTAAACCACTATACCACAGTACTGGCAAAACGGGAGGAGCCGAGTAAAAAACAAGCGCCCCTCGTCCCAATCCACCCACACCGCAGTATTAATTTCTTTTTTTTTACCCAAAAAATATGTTGTATATTATTGGGGCTATTAATACTTTTATCGGGTTTATCGGGATGACATCATAATTCCTAATTATCGTGCACCACTAGTAAATAGTGGTTTTAAAAAGATCTATACCAAACAAACATGTGTTGTTGAAGGGGGCCTTTAATGCTTATGTTCAGGTTCATATTAGTATTTTCTGCTTACTGCTACTGTGACAATGCTCCTCTGTCTGAAACCAGAGACCATCTGCTCTGATTGGTTAGCTGGCTGGCTCTGTTGTGATTGGTATACCGCAAAGAAATGTCCCGCCCCTTAGCCTATCACGTACAATGTGTTGGAGCCCTAGCCAATAGAAGCGCAAGTGTTACATAGTGACGTCACTATGTAAAATATTAACAAAACAGTAACATAGCGAATTATCTCTGCAGCTCCACAATTATTCTTTCAAAATTGTATTTTAACATATATTTACATTTTAAGTGTTGTGCTTCCTGTGATTTGAATATTGCGCTTTTCCATATGGAGCAAAGTCAATTAATTATGCAGTGATTCCTAGGATGATTCCCCTGAAGAAACTCTACAAAACTCACACTAATATAAGGCTACTGAAGCTTCAGGGAAATAAGCTGGGGTGCTCCATTACACAGCAAAGGCTATTTAATGACTGAATGAAGTGAGGTGATTGTCTAAACTGTCATCGAGTAACCAAATTTATCGGGAAAAGATGCATCAGGATCTGTACGATTGAGCTCAGCATCTGATCGATGAGATTACACATTGTGAGTTCACTTTGTAGTAATTCATCAAAGCAGCCGGTTTCAAATGTCAGTGAAAAGCATTTTGGAGTTCGGTAAAGTAGATAAAATCATCGAAATGATCAAAACGAGGTGTTAATGTGCGAGAAAAACAACTCATTCCTGCATGCAGGTCAGAAGCAGGGCTGATTTTACTTTGATACTCATACACTGCACACGTTTTGGCCAACTAGATCCACATAATATCAATTTATGGATGTTTTATTTAAAATACAGATGATATTTATGACCGGTTACGCATGTTGGTCTGTAGGTTAATGTATGGTGTGACGTCCCCAGAGCCTGGGGCCTGTGAGGGTGTGAATGTTGTTGCAGCTCCAATCGGGGTGATCGGGAACACCTGGCCGGAGGTGCTACTTAAAGCCCAGCTGCCCAGAGTTACACCCCGTCATGACTCTCTCCAAGCCTGCTGCGGAGGAACTGACCGTGATCCTTTCCCCTCGTCCACACTCTGCTGTTTTTTGGTGTTGCCGAATAAAGTGCGGAGATTGTTGGAAACTTTGAGCGTCTCTCCTGGTTTTTCTGTTGTGGCCAACGGGCCGGTCATAACAACTGGGGGCTCGTCTATTGTGAGTAGGAACCGGGAGTTAGTTGGGTTGATGTGGTGTTAGCTGTACCTGAGTTAGCCTGTGTTCGTGGCTAAGTAGTAGCCTGAGTGTCTTTTGGGGGAGAGGCTGGGAGCAGTATCGCCCATATGACTGTTACGTCACGTATTGGGGATTCTCTGGGATGACAGTGACGTATGTGGCCTTATATGGTGTGGTATATCCGCTATTTTGAACGCGTAGGGTCCCGCCTGTGTGTACAATACCTGTAGGAGTGTTTCCCCTGGTAGGTTCAAGAGGCGTTTCTCCTTTGGGTTTCGTCTGGGGGGGCCTTGATAGTGTTGGGGTACGGCGGTTAGAGCTTCACTTTCCCTTTTCCCTAAACTTGCTCGGGAGCACTTCCGTGGTTTAGGGGGGGTTGCCGGTTACCTGGTCGCCTCTCTCGGTCCAGCGGGCTGTAAGTGCATAAATACCCACCGCTACGCCTCATGAAGACTAGGGGGGGGAGTTACCTAGAAAGTTTGTGGTTAGGAAGTCAGCAAGTTGGGCTGCTCATTCCTACTGTGTGCACAGGTGGGCTAAGAAATTGCATTTCCTCTCTAAGAATAGCGGTTGTCATATAAATATGGAGGATATTGTGGGGGCGTTTGTTGCGACACCGTCTGAAAGGTTTTTGGATCAGTGCACCAAGGAACAGTTGGTGAAAATAGCTGAGTTTTATGATTATGAGGTTGGTGATAAGAGAGTAAAAGAGTCAGTGAAGGTGAACTTAAGGGCTTGTTTGCTAAAAAAAATTGTGTTTGCCACTGTAGTGGATGCTCCTGTCTCCGTGCGCACAGGGGACTTACCTCCGCCTGAAATAATGGCTCAAAGTGCCGTGTTGAATTTTGAGCAGCAGAAGGAGTTGATCAAATGACGCATAGAGTTGGAGACGGAAAAAGAGTTGGCCGTGGAGAAGATGCGACAGGGCATTGAGCTGGAAAGAGCGGTGTCTGTGGAAAGATTGAGACAGGAAACTGAGCAGGCAAAGTTGGACTTGGAGAGAGAGAAACTGGTATTGGTTAGAGAGGGCAGAGTAGCGGCTGATGTCCTTTTTTCTGATGATCTATCTAGTAAAAGCGGGGCCCCAGGGAGGTCAGTGGATGAATTAAATGATTTGAAGTTGGTTCCCAGGTTTAATGAAAAGGATCCCGACTTTTTTTTTTCGATGTTTGAGCGTCTCACTGTTGTAAGGGGGTGGTCTGAGGCCACTCGCGTGTTATTATTGCAGTGTGTGTTAACCGGGAGGGCTCGGAAGGCTTATTCATCTTTAAGTGGCGGCAAGGACTATTTGTGTTACGAGTTAGTAAAATCTGACGTTCTTAAGGCTTACGAGCTGGTGCCTGAAGCTTATCGTCAGAGGTTTCGGAATGAGAAGAGAGGTGTTAAATCTCACCTCGAGTTTGCGCGAGATATTTCCACACATTTTGATTGCTGGTGTGCGGCAACTGACGTTGATTCTCACGGGGCATTGAGGGATCTCGTCATTCTGGAGCAATTTAGAAATTCTGTACCGGAGCACATTGCAGTGTATATTAGTGAGCACGCAGTCAGGACGGCGGCTGAAGCGGCTGCATTGGCAGATGACTATGTTTTAACACACGTTAAGGGAGGTGCTGCCGTCACAAAGGAGATTCCTCGGGTGTGGGAGCGTGGTCTGGTCGTCCAGTGAGATCTGCGGGGCAAGAGAGAGGGTATGGACGTGGTGCACGTATACCTGACGATGTGTGTAATTACTGTCATAGGCAAGGGCACTGGAGAAAGGACTGCTATGCACTTAGGGCAAACGTTGAGCAGGCAGGGACTAGTAGTAGTCCCAGGCCAGCAATGTTCGTGGCACCTGTCACTGAGCAGGTGACTGGGCGGTTAGTCAGTGAGTTGAAACCACAGGGGTCTAGCCCAGAACTGAAGTCTTATTTGCCGTTCATGACTGAGGGGTTTGTTTCTTTGGTAGGGAGCGATGAGAAGGTGCATAATACAAATATTACATGATACCGGTGCATTTGACTCGTTTATTTTAGCGTCTGCTTTGCCGTTTTCAGAGGACACGTACATGGTTGTTTGTTCCGGTGCTGGGAATGGGGTTGCATGTTATGCAGGTCCCCCTCCATAAAATGATACTGTTTTCGGATCTGTTTCAGGGTGAAGTAGCGGTTGGTGTGCGGCCGGCTCTGCCCATAAAAGGGGTCACGATGATCCTGGGTAACGACATTGCGGGTAGTCGGGTGTGGGCTGATGGGGCACCGTCTGCTATCGTGGCGCCAGTGCCGCTGGTTAGTATTAAGCCAGATAAGAGCGAAACGGAGTACCCTGATGTATTTACAGCATGCGCCGTGACACGGGCTATGAGACGTGAGCAGGCGGGGAACATGAGCATAGCTGAAATCCATTAGGCCTCACCACAGCATGATGTGACGTGTCTCGAGATTCCCTGGTCGGTTTCTCACGGTGAGCTGGTGGAGACACAGTGTGCTGATGCATCTCTAAAAGGTCTTAGGGAGAGTGTTCTGGCTGGTGGGGAGGTGAGAAATCATGCTCAGGGGTATTTTTTCCAGAATAATGTCCTGATGAGAAAGTGGGTTCCTCAGTTGAACCACTTCCTTGGTGAGCCGGTTTACCAGGTTGTGGTGCCTTCCGGGTTCCGTGCCTTGGTGTTGCGGATGTCCCACGATGAAGCGGGCCATTTGGGTGGCAGGAAGACGTATGATCGGATCTTGAGGTATTTCTTTTGGCCCTTATTAAAAAGGGATGTGTCCACTTACATTAAGTCATGCCATACTTGTCAGCTAACCAGTAAGCCTAATCAGATCCTGAAACCTACGCCATTGTACCCGATAGCAGTTACAGGTCAGCCTTTTGAGCATCTCATTATTGATTGTGTGGGCCCGTTACCTCCTAACTCAGGTTCTAGTTACCTACTGACAGTGATGTGCCAGAGCACAAGATATCCGGCGGCATATCCTCTACGCATGATTACAGCCAGGTCTGTTGTACGTGCTTTGTCGCAGTTTTTTTCCAAGTGTTAAAGCAACTACGCATTAAGCACAACCAGGCAACTGTTTATCACGCGCAGAGCCAGGGGGCATTGGAACGGTTCCATCAAACGTTGAAGTCAATGTTGTGTGCGTATTGTGTCCAAATTAATGGAGACTGGGAGGAAGGTTTGGCCTGGCTGTTGCTGGCGGCAAGGGAAGTTGTCCAGGAGAGTACAGGGTTTAGCCCCAATGACCTAGCGTTCGGTCATACTGTGAGGGGCCCTTTGGCATTGTTGCGGGATGGTTGGACCGAAGACAAACCACCTCAAAAGCTGGCTGAGTATGTGAGTGGTTTTAGGTATAGGCTTTTTAGAGCCCAGGAGGTGGCTAAGAGCAATTTGACCTCCGTGCAGGAAAGGATGAAAAAGGTATATGACCGTCAAGTTGAGAAGCGTGTTTTTCTTCCGGGAGATCAGGTGCTCGCTTTATCGCCAATTGTGTCTTCCCCATTTCAGGCAAAGTTTTCTGGTCCATATTCGGTGGTGAAGAACGTTTCAGAACTGAATTATGTGATAGCTACCCCTGATCGTAGGTCTGCTACTCGGCTCTGTCATGTACATTTGTTGAAGCCATACTTCACTCGAACAGCTCAGTCAGCCAACCAGGAAGGGCTGTTGCCCGCTGCCCACGTGACGTGTTTGTCGGTCTCTGCGTCCCACCAGGCTGTGGCAGTGCAGGACGAACAGACTTTGTCGGGCCCCGATGATGCTGTCCTTTATGGCCGACTTAAGAATTCAGAGTCTCTGCAACATTTGGCTGGTTTGTTTAAGCATTTGGACGTCGCCAAACGCAAGCAACTAACTGATTTGGTTAGCCGTTATCCGTGTTTGTTCATTGATACGCCGACTCGTACGCATTTGGTAGAGCATGATATAGAGGTGGGAGGTGCTGAACCCATTAAGCAGAGGTTTTATCGTGTGCACCCAGAGAAACGCAAGTATCTTGATGCAGAGGTCAAATACATGCTTGACAATGGGATTGCGGAGCCATCCTGTTCTAGCTGGGCCTCACCCTGTTCTAGCTGGGCCTCACCCTGTTGCTGGTGCCGAAAGCAGACAACACTCCAAGATTTTGTTCAGACTTTCGTAAGGTCAATAAGGTCACAAAATCGGATTATTTCCCGCTTCCCCGCATGGAGGATTGTATTGACCAGGTGAGATCGGCTAAGTTTGTCAGTAAATTTGACCTCTTGAAAGGCTACTGGCAGGTTCCTTTGTCTAAGAGAGCACGGGAGATTGCCGTGTTTGTTACACCCACAGGGTTGTACTCTTGTGTGATGCCCTTTGGTTTACGAAATGCGCCAGCAATGTTTCAACGCCTGATGAACAAGGTTGTTGGAGATCTGGAGGGATGCTCGGTATATCTGGACGACGTGGTCGTCTATTCGGATGACTGGGCGGTCCATCTTGATCGCATGAAAAAATTGTTTGACTGCCTGGCTAACGCTAATCTGACAGTTAACCTCGCCAAGTGTGAGTTCGCAAAGGCCACAGTTACTTACTTGGGTCGTATAGTGGGGCAAGGCAAAGTGTGTGCGGTGCGCGCAAAGGTGCAAGCTGTTGATGACTATGCTCCACCCACAACTAAGAAGGAGCTGAGGCGGTTTTTGGGGATGGTGGGGTTTTATTGTTGTTTTTGCAGAAATGTCTCTGCTGTGGTTGCGCCACTCACCGATCTACTAAAGGGTAAAGCTAAATATGTTTGGTCCTCTGAGTGTCAAAAAAGTTTTGAGAGCGTTAAGTCACTGGTATCTAACGCTCCTGTGTTGGCAGCTCCACAGTGGGAGAAACCAGTAAAACTTGAAGTGGATGCAAGTTATGTCGGTGCAGGGGCGGTGCTGTTGCAGCCTGATGATTTGGGTGTGGATAAGTCAGTTAGTTTCTTTTCAAAAAAGTTTATCAAACATCAGCTGAACTATTCAGTGATTGAAAAGGAAACACTAGCCTTGATTTTGGCGTTACAGCACTTCAGTGTGTATGTTGGCTCGGTACCGGTTGTGGTCTTTACGGATCACAACCTGTTAACCTTTCTCAGTTCTCTACAGTGCCCTAACCAAAGGCTGATGCGCTGGGCTCTGATGCTCCAGTCCTATGATTTGGACATTCACCATATCAAGGGGAGGGACAATGTGGTGGCGGATGCATTGTCTCGGGCCCCCGGTGAGTAATGCCATGTAGTGTGGGTTAAATAGTCACAGCATTCCAGTGTCCTGTTGTTTTCTCTCATTGTGGTGGGCACTATGTTTTGGTAAAGTGGTTGATTTGGGTGCCAGGGTTCTGTTGGGGACCCTGACTTCATGGGGGGGCTGTGACGGCCCCAGAGCCTGGGGCCTGTGAGGGTGTGAATGTTGTTGCAGGTCCAATCAGCGTGATCGGGGACACCTGGCCGGAGGTGCTACTTAAAGCCCAGCTGCCCGGAGTTACACCCCGTCATGACTCTCTCCAAGCCTGCTGCGGAGGAACTCACCGTGATCCTTTCCCCTCGTCCACACTCTGCTGTTTTTTGGTGTTGCCGAATAAAGAGAAGCGGAGATTGTTGGAAACTTTGAGCGTCTCTCCTGGTTTTTCTGTTGTGGCCAACGGGCCGGTCATAACAATGGTCTTTAAGTTTGTGTTATATGGGCGCCAAAAGGAAGCTGTAGGTCTATTTACCATTTACAACTCATCTTACGGAACATGAACGTTTGTAGCAAATTTCACAGCAAGACCTTAACTTCTTGCCAGACATTTTACCCAAAATTAATGTCAACTTGCTAGAGGTAAAGGTCAAGGGAGCACAAAAGTAATTGGGTTCATTTAATAGTTTCCTCACTTATCAGTACCAACTGTTATGGCATCCGTCCAAATGTTTCACTCCAATCCCAAAAAGTCAACATCATGTTGGCAGATTGGGGAAGATTTGGTGTTAAATGGCATTTTGCAGGCTTTGATCTGCCATCACATTGCTTCCATGATATATATATATATATATATATATATACACATATATATATATACACACATATATATATATATATATATATACACACATATTATACACATATTATACATATAATAATACATTTAATTTCTATAGCGCTTTTCTTGAATCCAAAGACGCTTAATATATTTATATACTATCTAACAACCAATTTAGACAATCTCAAATATAAATACAATGAAATGTGCACACTCGGAACAAAGAAATATAATCTCAACTCTTGAAATGCTATGACTTTCTTTGTGCGAAAAATGATTTGACAGTTTGAGAAGCACAGTTGGTGAAAGTAGCCTTCTGACTTTCTTGGACATAATTAACCTTTCTGTGGCATATTATGTATACAAAAAGGAGTCTGTCAATACAAATCATTTTGTGTTCTGTATTTCCAATGAACTCTGTGACCCCTTTAAATAAACAACCATCATTTGTGCTATTTCTGCACTCTAGCAAGTGGCAAATCAACAACTCATTGGACATTTGAAAACCCTCCATTCATTGCCTGCAGAGAAGGCATTGTTTACTGATGGTTCTCTAGTATACTTAAGCTTAACCTCAAGTGCATTCTGAATAGCAAATGTAGTAATAAAAGGGTCCAAGCTAGCGTATATCTTAAGACAGGAATGGGATGTTTGTTGACAGCCTGATTGCGGAAGTTTCTCTAGCCTTGGCCTTTACAATAGCCATACACCATCATTTCAATCGGCACGGAATGAGAGCTGCTCTGAAAGGTGTGAATACAGATCGGCCTTGACTTGATGCGATTATGGAAGTGCCAAACGGAGAACGTTTATTCACAGTGATAAACGATAAGTGATAAACATCTCTGTAACTGCCCACCGCATTGTGTAGGGGAGTGAAAATAGGTACTTGTCCACATAGATGTCTTCACAAAGCATGTAATAATTCTTTTTTGTATGTGTTACAAGGGAAATAAAATGTTTCATTATAGACGTTAGAATGTATTTGCTTAATTTACAATTTGACCTAGTTCCACATTACCTGGAGCTGAGTAACAGCCATTGTAAAATCCTAACAGGACACGGTCATAATTTCATCAGCAACATTAGGGCGTATTCATGTTCTGACAAATCTCTTTGATGTTGAGATCTGGCTTCTTAAGTACAGCAAACTCATCTATTTGCACACTAATATCATTGCGTGCTGAATTGAATTCCTCTAATGTTCTTTTCGTAATGTTCGGGATATCGTCCTTGATCCCCCTTACTCAGTTCTTAAGAGTCCAACAATGATTTATACTAATGCCCCCACAGGTTCATTTCCTTGTTTGCTGTATTATTCAGTCAATGTTTTAACTAAAATACTTGTGATAATTGGCCGATTATAGCCGTTTAACCTGTTAAAGACAGGCGGAGAGTTACAGGAGTTATTCTAAAAGCATTTGGTCCCTTGGGAGTGAAAGACATACAGTTACATTATGAATGTTGAACATGATTACCATCACGAAAATAGCTTTTGTGGTTAAGGAGGTAAAGAGAAGGTTGTGTTTTGTTTATTTGTTCTTTTATCTTAATTTCCTTAGGAGTTCATCTATAACACATTAACCACTCCTAAAAATGCTCTACTATTTTCTTTGCCGTTATGTTTGGTATTCCTTCCCTGGCAACAGCCTATCTTTTCAATTCCATAAATGATGTACGTTAGTATCTTTTGAAAGGATTGAGGCCTTTCTTTGGATGGTTCAGGGAATACCCCTGAGTTCCAATTAAAGGAAAACTTCAGTATGCACAGAACATCACCATGACGGAGCTGCCATCCATGGAGGACCTTTACTCCCAGCGGCTCAGGAAGAAAGCCCTCCGGATTATAAAACACCCCCATCACCCCAGCCACAAACTGTTCTGTCTGCTGCCGTCTGGCAGGCGCTACCGCAGCATCCGGACTAAAACCACCAGACTCAGGGACAGTTTCATCCCACAGGCAATAAGACTGTTGAAACTATTTACTTAATATATCATATTTCAATGACTTGCATATAGACTCTTATTGCACTATTTCAATGCACTGTTGGAGAAGCCTGTGACACAAGATTTTCATCGACATAACTACACTGTAGCAATGTTCCTTTGACAAATAAAGAATTTCATTCCAAAACCACCAATGCCTTCAAGTAGACACTGATCTACTGTTTGACAGGTTGCTATCATTTGAAAGAGTATCACATCTCTGCCCACTATGCTATGCCACAGTTGCCCCATCTTCAACTATGGGTGTTATACTTTTTTTTTTTTAACTACATTACATTCAAGTATTCGACATGACACCTGGAAATGAATTAGCACCAACAAATTCCTAAATTAGATAATACCAATTACAATTAATGGGAAATAATAGAATGGCAGTTCCAAGTAAACCTCAGGCTTTGGTTCATAGCATAATATGTAAGACAGTATTGTAGATCACATTTTTGGAGGAAGGCCCTTACTGTACATGTTAAAGAACAACATGAACCCATGCACAAAGCAGTGATTCCCAAACGCTGATACTCAAGCTTCTGTTTTGAGGTTTGCAAAAGTTTTGTAAAAAATATCTAACAACTGCACTCCATCAGCTCTGCTTACTCGTCTTAGCCCAAAAGCTAATAGTGACAACAAGGGCCTAAGCTTAGGTTGAGCTTACTTTTAAGCTGGACCTTTGTACATCAGCTGCATAGTTTGACTGAGAGTTAAAAGAAAGGACACTGTCAAATAATTTGGTGTCCATGGCAATAGCAAAAGTGTGTATTTGGTAATATTTTGGGTACAAGACCTATAGAAAATGTACAAAAGTAATGCAAGAAAGAGAAATAAAACCTGGAAATAATAGCCCTTTAGTACCTTGCTCGTCCCAAAGTCAATGTTTTTTTAACGTACTGTGAGAGGATGACTTAAATATAAATATATGATATCAAATTGGTCAACACACTCATAAGAGATTTTACGTTTTGTTATACGACATAAAAACATCAGTAAATATCCCACTCTTCTGAAGCTTCTCTGTCAAAGAAACAGCTGTTGCTAACAAGTGACTGTGGTGTAGTTTTTATATAGCCTAACGTTAGCTTTTTACCTATGCTGTTAACCACTAAGTGCAACCAGAAAGGTCAGTGGACAAACATCTATCCAACGTTTAATGTCAAAGTAAGCATCACATTTGTCTTGTTGAAAATGTGCGCTGTAACTGGTAACACCATTGTTGTGAAGAGATTGTGGAAATATAATTCTCAGGTATTGTGGTGCTGCAGAGAAGTCTTAGTCCAGTAGTGGTATTTATACATACTTCATGTAAAAAATGCTCAACATTTTTTTAATATTATTTATGTTATTTCTTAATGCTAATGTAATTAATGCTTCAAAAATGATAATTTCCTCTTGCATCCCAACAAATTGGTCAATGAAGAAACCAAAACATAGTCAAAATAATCACAATTAGTTGTTTTTTTCCAAGATGCCAGAAGTTGTATGGTCACATCCAAACAGACACATTTTAACTTGACTGTTTACTATTATTTTCCCCCATTTCCCCCTGCAAAACCAATCATATCCAGGTTTTCTCATGCTCTCCTTTGTCTCTTTCGCTGTACAGTGTGAACCTATCCAGAGACTAATTACTGAGAGGAGCTGTTGAGTATCGCTGAAGACATACTGGTACTAAACAAGTGTGTGATGTTGTTATTGTGTGTGGGTGCGTGATTTGGGAGTTGTGCTTAATAACCCAATTTCTGCACTCAGACACAAACACAGCACATATACAGTACTGATAGATGTATCAGGAGCACTGGGCATACTCTACAACCACAGAGACAGACAGACAGACACACACACACACACACACACACACACACACACACACACACACACACACACACACACACACACACACACACACACACACACACACACACACAAGTCTGCTGCACCACACCCACAGTCAGCTTTGTTCCATAATACATTGAAAGTCGTTCATATATTCCCAGCACATGCACTATACATTACAGCAGAGGAAAGCTGATGAGGGAATAGTTGCAGGCTTATTCCAAGGTTGCCTCTGCCTCGCTTGTACTGATATACACAGCAGGGAGACCTATGATGAAATTAAGGCAAGGCAAGGCAAGGCAAGGCAAGGCACTTTATTTATTTATATAGCACCTTTCAGCACCAGGCAATTCAAGGTGCTTTACAAAAATGAAAGACATTCAGACAAACGCATTTAAAAACAGTAAAAGATAATAAAAGAAACATTAAAAGAAAAACAAAAAATGAAAGACATTAAGAAAATGGCATTTAAAATCAGTCATTAAAAATAAAAGCTAATAAAATAAACATTAAAAGATAAAAGTTATTATTTCGGTTCTTGATTTTAATTTATTCACAGAACCTCCCTTTGGAAATCCGAACATTTCCGTCCCGATTGTTAATTTAGACTGATTGTTTTCACCATGTTATGCTCACATGACATCCACAATCGGACCCTCAGGAGGGTGTACTAGCCCCCTACTCTGCTTTGAATTCCATAACAAAGTCTATAAGTGTTACCTGAACACCCTGTGTTACCAAAACACTATTTTTCACCCGTCGGTGATGTGATACTTGTTCCTCAGTACAAATCACCCAAAAACTGATCGTAAACCCTGGCTACGACGGATATCCCAAATATCCTACTTTCGAGCAGTCCCTCTCATAAATGTCATGGCGTTTAATTACGTTTAACTTTAAACAATATAGACACTGTACATCTCACCGAGCATTGAACGCCTTCTTTATTTTTACCCTTCATTCCATCTTCATGTTCTTGTAATTTATTCTTTAGGTTCTTGATTTTTAATTTATTCAAAGAACCTCCCTTTGGAAATCCGAACATTTCCGTCCAGAGTTTTAATTTAGACAGACGGTTTTAACCATGTTTTGCTCGCATGACATCCACAATCGGACCCTCAGGAGGAGTTGAATTACGTTTAAATTTAAAACATTAAAAGAAAAAATACATGGATAAAAGTTACAGTGCAGTCTAGGATATGAATAGTTCAATTAAAAGCAGCGACTAAAAGAAAAAGAGAAAAGTCTTCAACCTGGATTTAAAAGTAGTCAGAGTTGCAGCGGACCTGCAGGTTTCTGGGAGTTTGTTCCAGATATTTGGAGCATAATAACTGAACGCTGCTTTACCATGTTTAGTTCTGAATCTGGGGACAGAAAGCTGACCAGTCCCTGAAGACCTGAGAGATCTGGATGGTTCATCATTTAGCAGGAGGTCAGAAATGTAATTTGGGACTAAACCATTCAGTGCTTTATAAACCAGCAGCAGTATTTTGAAATCTATTCTTTGACACACAGGAAGCCAGTGTAAAGACTTCAGAACAGGAGTGATGTGATCCACTTTCTTAGTGTTAGTGAGGACTCGAGCAGCAGCGTTCTGAATCAGCTGCAGCTTCCTAATAGATTTTTTAGTGAGACCTGTGAAGACACCATTGCAGTAGTCGAGTCTACTGAAGATAAAAGCATGGACAAGTTTTTCCAAATCCTGCTGTGACATTAGTCTTTTAATCCTAGATATATTCTTTAGGTGATAGTAGGCTGATTTAGTAACTGTTTTAATGTGACTGTTGAAACTCAGGTCAGAGTCCATTAGGGATGCTCCGATCGCCAATTTCGGGGCAGATCGCCAGAATCAGTATCGGCCGATACCGATCGCCGATCCGATCGAGTGGGCGGGGCTTTAAATCTTCCATTTAAAGTGATGTTTAAAACTCAGTTAATGGGGCTCATTCACTGGAGCTTCCACAAACAACAATCAACTTAATTATTACATTAAAATGATGTACATTATTCAAGTTTACATTCACTTTGGATAATAACACGGGAGAAATTAGCGGAAGCGCTCTCTTTTCCTCTCTCCCTCTCTCTCTCCCCCCTCTCTCCCTCTCCTGACAGCCTGTCAGTATCTCATGCAGCTCACTGATCCAGTAATGAATTACATATATTTATAATAACTAGTTTAGCTTGTTCCAGAGGTAGATAAAATAGCTAAGTGTGTTAGGTCTAACTCTTACGGTACGTCCACACAGCAGCTTTTCAAAAATCTTGAAAATCTTGGAGCTGGGCGTGTCTGAAACATGGTCTGAAAGCTTGGGGATTTTTTGCGAGCAACGCGACCAACAACCAATCACATGAATCTCCCGCCCCCGACATACAAAGCAAAAAACCCCGGGGATTTTATGCGAGCAATAAATATATAAACTCCCCAAACAGGCGAAAACCTACCAGTTTCACCCACTGTCTCTGCCACCTCCCTCCATGCCTGGTTCCTCTGATTTGTATCCTGTTAATAGTTCTGGTCGTAAAGAACCGGGTGATTTGCTACCGTAATTTCTCGTTTGGAATATGAGGAAATGAACTGCGGTCTGGTTCTCCCTGTGTGTGTGTTTCGCTGCGCTTACCGGTCCGGCGGGCGGAGCTGCAGGATGTCTGCTTCACACACATTGCATACCGCTATTTTACTGTCTTTTTCGGACACCTTAAAATAATGCCAGACCGGTGAAGCCATTTTGGCGAGCTTGTTTTGCCGCACACAGAGAAAAGTGTCATGTATTTTACGTCATGCGATCGGCTCTCGCGATCGGCATGTTTAGAGAGCACCGATCGATCGGTAGAGAGTGAGTATCGGCCGATCTCGATCGGTGACCGATCGATCGGAGCATCCCTAGAGTCCATGACTACACCTAGATTTCTGGCTTTATCTGTTGTTTTGAACATTGCAGACTGAAGCTCAGCGCTCACTTTTATACGTTCTGACTTTGCTCCAAAAACCATTACCTCAGTTTTATTTGTTTAATTGGAGAAAGTTCTGACACATCCAGTCATTGATTTGTTCAATGCACTTACTCAGTGTTTGAATTGGAGCATAGTCTCCTGGTGAAATTGTTAAGTAGATTTGTGTTTCATCTGCATAGCTATGGTAACTTATTTTGTTGTTTTTCATTATCTGAGCCAGTGGTACCATGTAGATGTTAAAGAGAAGAGGCCCCAAGATGGAGCCTTGAGGAACCCCACATGTCATATTTGTCAACTCAGATGTGTATGTACCTATAGAAACAAAGTTGTTTCTGTCCTTTAGGTAGGATTCAAACCAATTTAGAACTGTTTCCGAAAGTCCCACCCAGTTTTCCAGTCGGTCTAGTAATATGCTGTGGTCAACAGTGTCAAACGCAGCACTGAGATCTAATAATACTAACACTGAAGTTCTGCCACTGTCTGTGTTTAAGTGGATGTCATTAAAGACCAAGAACCAAGGGAGAACATGATAGCAGGCTGAAGCCTGTTGTCAATAGCACAGTCTTAATTATAACAGATGGACAAAATATCTCTGCGATTGAGCTTAATAAATCATGTAAGAAGTGCTTACACTCTCATTCATTTGAAGTGATATGGGTAAATATCCTCTTTGCATTTAAAACAGGGCCTTGCATATTGATTCCCTGTCATTCTGCAGCCTATAGCTAATGCCGCACCATCATTTATAGACCAGGTGCTCAGCTTATCACGCCCTGAGGCCACTATTACATTCAAGATTAGACTATGAATGATTAAAATGAACCAAGGTAGGGCTATTGATTGAAATGAGGAAACTCAAAACACTCTGTGTTCGCTTCAGATGCCTTTATAGATTTTGCTTTGTTTTGCCCCATAGGCTACATATTCTGTTAGCACTTGAGCAAGCTTGATTTAAAAAAAAAAAAAAAAAACACCACTCCGGATGAACGACAGCACATCAAGACGTGATAAAACTTCTCAGAATGTAAAGCATGATAAAATTGGAAGCAGCACTCGTTCACCAGCTGGAAAAAATCACATTGGCTGTGCTAAAATTGCTATCTGGAAGTGCAGTTGATATAAGATTATTATAATTAAGTCAGTGCAAATGAGCCACGTACCCGATTTATCCTTTTAAAAAAGACAAAGTGTGATGAGGAGATATTATATCGCATCAAAAATACCCAGAAAGCCATGTCACAGGGAGACGGGATTTTATGTAACAGTCATACAAATTGCCAATCAAGGGAGCAATTC
This sequence comes from Pseudochaenichthys georgianus, assembly GCF_902827115.2. Taxonomy (NCBI): domain Eukaryota; kingdom Metazoa; phylum Chordata; class Actinopteri; order Perciformes; family Channichthyidae; genus Pseudochaenichthys; species Pseudochaenichthys georgianus. Next base: position 34,275,477 of record NC_047509.1, on the reverse strand, counting down.
AGTTGGATGTCATTGGAATGAAAATTGGTGTATGTGTAGACGTGGATTACATAATGTAAATCCTTAGAATGACAAACAATAAAATAACACATTCAATTGCTCTGCCTGACAGACTGTGATACGAATGAGAAAGTGAGCTTATTTACTCCAGTCTGCAACTAAACTTTCCTCCAACAGGTCAGCCAGTTCAGGGCCGAGAGGGAGAGGAAGAGCGATGGATGGAGGAGAGAAAACATCAGTTCACTCGTACGCATACATACACAGCCACCCAGAACACAGTAGCCACTCACAGAGGATTATTGAGCTGTGTATAATAAGTTTAGCGGCTAGCAACCTGGTTGGTTTGGTGGAGGTCCAGCAGCGGGGTCAGGAGGAATGAGAGCAAGGAAGACAGCGGTTTATGTCACAAGTTCTATCAAGACCCTAAAATACTTAACTTCCTGTGTACCAGAGGAATTTTCCTGGCAATATTTACCAATGAATAATACAACAACCAATGATGGTTTTCAATATTGATTAAATTTAAAAAAATAAATAACTTTGTGAATTCATCATTTAGTCCATAACATTCAGAAAACAGCTAACAACTATTATCATAGTTTCCAAAACCCTAAGGGTAATATATATTTAAATGTCTTGCTTCATCTAACCAACAGTCAAAAAACCCATTGAGTTCACCTTCATGGAGGACTTAATGCCAATCACAAGCAATAGCCCTATTTGGCAAGCCAGAATCAGGGTGATATTACAACTTTTGGTTGGTTTTCTATCTTAAAAAGTGAGCCAAATAACAAATAATTTGCTGAGGGGATTGTAAGAAAAAAAAAATTAATGTACTTATTGGTTGAATCCTTGGTGGTAGAAAATGTATACACAAAAATAAAGTGTAGACAACACTAACAAAAACATTGAGCTTATGAACACTTTCCAAACACATATGGAAAGTGTTTGGCACGATATTGAGGCGTTCAAGGCACCAGGTTAGTGTTGATCCACCATTTTCATAGTAGATGTCCTGCGATAAGACAACAGCGTTCTTGTTCACTTCTTGATATTTGGTCCGGTTGTGTTTTTCTGTATCCAAACAAACCACACCAGGGGTTTCACCACACTAGAGGTTGGGTGTGTGTGTGCGCGTGCGTGTGCGTGTGTGTTGGAGGAGAGAGGCAATGAGAGGACAGCAAATTGCCTGACTTAAAAGAGATAAGAGGTTGGGTCCCGTGCTCAGGTATGGAAGGGGAAATGGCTGCTGGGCAGTCCCTGACCCTGGATCAGAGTCAGGGAGCCGGGATGAAATGGGACCAAGCGGCAAACTCTGGGGAAGAGCCGGGAAGCCAATACGGAAGTGCCACACACTGCAGTTCATATATTGGCCGATAGACGATGGCTGCAGAAAGGAGCAATTTCCATAGACCCCCATGTTAAAATGCCCAATTTTACAGCAGAAAAAAACATTTCGTTTCTACCCCTGGCTCCATACATTTTTATTATCGATATAGTTAGATTCCACCTTCATGATTATGGATCTGTGAGTGAATTGTTTTCTAACGTGACCCTTTTATTTATATTAGGTCTTAAAGTTTGTGCATAAATTAGGGCGTGGTCACATTGAGTGACGGCTCTGTCAAGTGCCTGCCGCTGTTAGCTTCTTGTCTCTCTGCTAGCTGCTTCGTGAAGCTAGCTACAGGGACTCTGCCTGCTCAGCTCATCCAGGAAACACAACTTGTAGCCGGCCGTGGTTGTTTGTTCTTCATGCTTATATATCGGACTATTGTGACTCGCTCTGCGGTTAAAACAGATGGTGCATGAATGCGGTAAGTAAAATTTGAGTGCTTTATTTATGTGTTAATGATTTTAATCAGCTACGTAATGAATAGTAAGGCTTGGGTTAGCATGTAAGCTAGTGGTAGCTACATCGGTGCTAACGATGCTAATCGTAGCCTCCAAGTTAAAATCACCTACACATCAGTTAAGTTGAGGGTTTATTCCATGCAAAAAGTTACATATAGATATTTATTTAGCAATATGACTTTGTCAGCTTTCTAATGTAATGTATTGAAGGCAAAGATATTTAACACATAGTGAGAACTGCTACTATTTATCTCTCAATATTGTTATTTAATTTAGTTATTTTTTCAGTGAGACAACAGAGCAAGCTTCTACAGTTGCACTACGTTTTGTAACAGTTACATATTATTTTGATAATAACATATATTTCAATGTTGATGAACTTCATACTGTTCATTCATAATCTGATTGCTCACTGTTAAAAAAAAACCATTACAATTACAAAATAATTATATCTACAGCCCCTAAACACACAAACACACCGCTTTCATAAATAACACACTTGTTCTGCAATAATATGTTTTATGTTTCCTGTCATTTTTGTTAGGAAAGGACATGCCTGAAAGACACAACATTTTCTCCTTCTCTGAGGGTCAAGAAGAACATCCAAGAGGAACATTAAAAGCTGATGTTATGAGATTTTAAGACCAGTACAGGACATTCACTAAGAAACTACTTTTATTGTAAAAACAGTCAGCTGATCGAATGCACCTATTTCCACATCTACACTCCATCCGCTGATTATTTCTATTTGCCTCACTTTATGAGCTTCACATCACTTGTGCCTTGTACCGCAGAGTTTGCAACGTCACAAATAAATGGGGCCAATCTTTAGTCAGATGTGAATGTGTAATCTAACATTTTCAGTAAGAATAATGGACAAAAGGAATGCAAATACAAATACAATTTATTGAAATGTGAACCAAAAGTTAATCAAATGTTTTAAATAAAAAGCACATATGGACAGAAGGTGTAAACCTATTAAATGTATAAGTAAACACATTTAGTCAAATAAAGTGACAGACTAGGCCTGTGCAGTTGGTATCAGCTTTGCCCAGCATGGGCTCCTCCATCAGGCCTCGTCCTCCTCGCAGAGGAAAGACCCTCAGTCCTCTCCAAACCAACAGACAGGACGTCCATCACACAGAGGTTTCTCCCTGAAGTCTCTGCTGCTCTCTGGACACCAGGCTGTCTCAATCCGTCCACACTGAATATGAGAGGGGGAAAATTAAAATAATAAATGCTTTAGACCAGGGGTTCTCAAAGTGCGGCCCGCGGGCCAATGGCGGCCCTCGGAAATGTTTCTGGCGGCCCGCGATAGTTAATATGACACGCTGAAATGCATGCGTTATATTTTAATCATCCATGGTTCGTATCTAGTAAGAATTAGAATGGAATTTAAGAATGGTAAAACTGCGCCCCCTGGGTTGTCATTCCTAAATTATGAATGACAGCTTGTGGAAAGTTTGCTAGACTACTGGTTGCATGGCAACTAGGCATCTCGCGAGTTGCGGTTAAGCGGAAAATCTGTTGTAAGTTATCAGAATCAGAAACGGGAGTTAGCTAGCGATTTTAGCTAGTCACTGTCTATAGATAACCCAACTTTGTGTCCTCTGCAAGTTCTTAATGTATACTGTATGTATAATTGGTTAGTACAATAAAGAAAGCATTTGTTTTGGAATTATTTTGTGTTCCGTTTTTTCTTGGGCGGCCCTCAATCCAATATTGGGTACCTAAATTGGCCCTCACTCATCAAAACGTTGAGAACCCCTGCTTTAGACAATAAGAAACATAATGTTGACTGTTGAGTTGCTCAGTGTTTTTAGATTGTCAATACTATTACTGTATAACTAATATCTCAGGTTAAGAGGCACATTCAAATAAAGATTGGTCTTTAAATACATTTTGTCTTTTGAATTGTTTGTCTAAAGTCAAGGATCTAGAACTGGTACTTAGTTTGAATAATACAGTCTGGTTATTATGCTGTTTGGAGGAAGCCTCACAGGTAAGAGCACTAACTAGCTACCATCACATGTACCTTAGCTTGACTTAAATGTATTAAACGTATAGTTAAGTGATATCAAAATATAAATAACTAATGTCATGCAAACATTAATATTTGCTTGATTCCAGTGTTGAATTTAGCACAATTGCATACAAACGTTAAAGGTGGGGTAGGTAAGTTTGAGAAACCGGCTCGAGATCGCTAGAATTTGAAAATATACAACCGGAGAAAATCTGCCACTTCCTTATAGAGCCCCTCCTCCAACACACATGAACGCGCACATGACCAATGAGGGCACGAGATAAGTTTGTGCCCCGATGGAAGGCTGACAGGCAGGTCGGCCATCCGTTTAGCCGGGCCGGCTAAACGGATTGGATGTACTTTTTACAGTATTACGGCTTCTACAGATGACATTTTTTTATCGATTTTTTGTCAAAGCATTTAATATATTCATTGCTATCGGGATGTTAAGAGCATTCCATGGAATATAACAATAAGTGTATCTCGAGCCGGTTTCTGAAACTTACCTACCCCACCTTTAAGGGGTTTTAAGATTCTGAAGTATGCTAAAAACTCAATAACTTAGATTATTATTTATAGTTTTGCTGAATAGTTTCAAGGCCGCTTACCTTAGAAACGTAAAATGTGACGGCAGCGTGCAGATGGGGAGCATGTTAGCTTAGCTTGTTAGCTTCAGCTAGCTCTGGAACTTCCAGCTCGGTGGCAGCAGGTCCCGCCTCTTTTCCCTTATTTGGAGCAGGCTGGAGAAGGCGGGAGTTGAACTCTGACGTCACTGTTGAGCCGTTAGTGGCCGACTCCGCCTACTAAGGGCTTCACGGCAACTCTGCAGAATCCTATGGGTGATGTCACGGACCCTACGTCCATTTATATATACAGTCTATGAATGGGACGTGACTAATGTAGATGGCGGACTGACCCCTGATCAGTTGAGAGCAGGGAGAAAAGAGTGAGCCGGAAGGACAGCATGGGAGAGGGGTTGAAGGGAAGGACGTGCACTGAATGAGGTGAAGCAGATTGAGGTGTCGAAGTGGGGTGGAAGGTGTGTTAAATGTGAAGATGCAATCTCAGATCAAGATATAGCTGAGACAAGGTTTGTTTGTGTGTTTAGGAGAGTTGAATGGAGGTATCCCAGGGGTGTCAAGACCCCCTGCAGTCAACAAAAACAATTATATTCACTGATAATAAGAGACAATGCAAAAAAGAGAGAAGGGCAGAGTAAAGCAGGGTTAGTTAGGAGTAAAATGAAAAGGCAAAGATTTCTTGTTTTAAATAGCTACACAAATACCAGTTGCATCATTAGTTTTAGAATAAAAAAACATTACTTTGGAGGAGACTGGATCAGCATTTAATGAGTGATATCTGCAAACCAAACTTTGGTTTTCAATATTAACTTTACAACCCCCCAAACGTTACCGATTAGTCTGGCTTCCTGCTGTGAAGTCTCCGTTTATATATGGATGTTTTTCCACAGTTGCTTTATCTTTTCCACTATTTTTTCATCTTATTTTATTAGCTTTTCTTTTTAATGACTGATTTTAAATGCCATTTTCTTAATGTCTTTCATTTTTGGTAAAGCACTTTGAATTGCCTTGTGTTGAAAAGTGCTATATAAATAAACTTGCCTTGCCTTATGAGCAATTCCTTTATATTATTTATTTTTGGGCTGTACCCTAGACATTTGTGTTGATTTAGCCACCATAAAAGGCTACATTTTATTATGTGGTTATAATATATATAATACAACATTTTATGCATGTTAATGGTCTGCGAAGGTTAAAAGTTCCCTCCAGAGGGAGTTTCTCTCCCACACACTCCACAAACATACCTCCATTGAACTCCTGTGTTTACTTCCCTAACATAGTGACATCCCTATTTAACACTTGCGCTTCTATTGGTCAGCACTCCAACACACTGTTCTCTATCACAGTTAACAGGCACCAAATACAAATCTGTAAATAAGCATGTTATGTCCTCTTTAATATACTTATTTGTTACTTTGTATTACTAACCCTCACCGAGAATTGTGAAACATATTATTTATACTTTTTCATAAAAGTGAAAAGACTTTTCAATGCACTAACAAAAGTAATGTTGACTGAGAGTTTTAAAAGGATACCATTGTACCAGACCATTTAGGTATTTTCTGTGATTCACAAACAACTATTTTTGCCGGTCCAGTTTAACAGCTGATATATTCAATAATTACTGAAAAGTGTTAAGTCAGCAAAAACGGGTTTCCCTAATTTGTTGATAGTTACAGAACTGGGACATTTTTACCCATTGTATGACACACAACTTTACTGAAGATACTTTTTTTTTTTAAATAACCTCTGTATAATTGTTCTTCTACAACACATTTTACCCTCCCTGCCAAAGCCCGGCTGTTCTGTCTGACTGAACTTACCTTACACCTGTATTTGTATTATTAATACAAAAATGTAACACTGTACAGAACATTTGCTAACTTATATCCATTTACTTTTCATGGATTACTATATTATGAGCTGGATCTCAAACTAATGTGATGTAAAGAATAGTCTCTAAAAGTTGTAATAAAAAGAGGGAATTATTCCTTGCCATTTGGTTGGGTACATTAAAGCAAAAGAGCCACAAACACCATACATTGAAAAACCTGAAGGCATATTAATGAAGGAAGTGTATCCTTTGAGAGGCTGGCACAACTCCAGTAGCTCAGTGGGAGCCTCTGAGTTAGCCAAATATCCCAGATTCAGACGTTTTCATTGGCAATAATAAAAAGCTATCATACCATCAGAAACATTAACCTTGCTATCCCAACAGATACTTCCAGCTCTGTTACAGATTGAGTGGAGCTGCTGCTCACTTTGCAGCACATATCAAGTTCAGCATGATGGTGTGTGGGACACATCTTGCTGCAAGGCATTTTATACAATTGATCTTGTTCTTTGGTTTGTGCAAGCACTTGTGTTTTTCGTGCCATTACTACGGCTGTGCCATTTCATAAGATACTGAGAATATGCAATACTACAAAGAAATATGTAGCATAGAAGTTGTCGCTATGTATGTTACAACGCGTTATGATTTAATTTACAGGATTACGTACATGTTGTTGGGGTTAACACCAGGTGTTGTACACTCAGTGTGGAAGTAGCAGACTCCAACTTCCCTCTAAGTTGGCAAACTTAGCTCTGTTGTCACTTTCAGAAGGGAGAAAGTTAAACCTGCAATAATACTTTGGGGTCAATTAAGCTGTTAGCAGTAGGTTGACAGGTCATTTGTATCATCATCTGTCCTACACCTGCTTATCTTTTAGGGTTGGGCATTGGCCGAGAGGCAGGGTACACTCTGGACAGGCTGCCACTCAATCACAGGGCTTTAAAAATTCACATCCTTGGCCTATTTAGCATTGTCAATTAAAATGTTTATTAAATGGATAAAGTTTGTATTCAGAAACTCATAGTCCCTTATTGACATTAATCTGAACATGTTCTCTATACAACCGTTGTATAGTGGAGTGGCAGTGCTTCAGGATGTATACTTAGGACTTCTACCTTTTGAGCAAGGTACCAGACTTCAACACGGTTGCTCAGGTGTTGTATAATAGCTGCTGTTTACTGCTCCTAATACGGGGATGGATTGAATGGAGACTTCATTTCACCGTGTGTGCAGTGCTGTGCACATTGACATGTGTGTGCCAATGGAAGAGGAATTCATTTGAACCTCTATTTCCGTGTACAACTTTAAAACAGAGGTATTATCAGACAATAAATCTGTCATGGAAATATAATAAAGCAATAAAACAATATCACGGTATTGCACATTTTACAGCAAAGGCAGCATCCTATAGCCACCAAAGACATCCTGACAAATTAAAAGTTACAAATCTACTCCCCACAAGGAAGTTATTTAGTAGAAGTAGAAACACTTCCAGTGGAGAAAGCAACAATATAATAGCACAAGGCACATAAATCAAACCAGGGTCAACTGGAAACTGATCCTAAAAAGTAAACAATAATGTCCGTGGTAATGTGGGGGCAGCAGTGCGGTGAGAGCCACACGGTAAACACAGTCCTCATAACAAACTAATTATGCTGGGACTGAATTAGAGTTTAATATGCTGCTGGACATTTGTTAACAGATTAATTGAGCGGACTGAGTTGTCTCGGTGTGCTGCTGTGACCAATGCTGTGGACGACAATAACAAGCCAGCAGCAGGCTTCTGGGATAGCTTTTCAAATGTAGGCTAATCCAATTAATATGAGCGATTACCTGCATGCAGCTGCAATCAGTGATTCAGTGGATCGCCACTCAGCAACAAAGTTTGACTTTGACCAAAAAATGTTTTGCCACAGAATCAAGTGCAATCATTTATTAAAAATGAACACTTTTCCCCTCAAAAGGTGTTACATATAAATAAATTACAAAACAACAGATTACTTACTACAATATGGTATTATTTAAATGTAAGTATGTTTAATCGTGTTATTTCAACCCAGTCTCACGGCATTTCGTGTTCACCAACACGATTTTTAATCTATTGATTCGTGTTCACCAACACGATTTGCCCCTTTTTTTCGTGTTGCACAGCACGATTTTAAAAGCAATGTATTTCTACTGCCTGCAGCACGTCTTTTTCTCCGGTCGGGTCGAGGAAGACCGGAAGCTGTGTGGTTCATAAAAACATGTTCTTACTCAATATCAAGCCACAGTTATTGCTTTTATTTGAAATCGTATAATTTCGGAATTTTGTTGCCGTCTGTGAGGAAAATAAATGGGGCTCAGAGCCTCAGGATACTGAAATCTGTATTTTTTAAATCTGTTTTTCCTTCTAATTTGTTATTCTTTTCAAAATAACACACTGTTATTTACTCACCAATAACACTCAATTATCCTTGCTTTTATTTATTGGTTTAATTCCATAATCTCGGGCTTTTTTGGCGTCCGTCAGGAACTGAATTTCAAAATAAAAATAACCGGAAACAGACGTAGGCATTTCGAGCGATTACCCAAGATCCTCAGCTATGGTTTTAAGCTCGCTTATTGGATGTTTTAGCCGCAATGCATGCTGGGATTTGGTGTTTATATGATATGAAATCCGGAAAACATTTTAAAAGAATAAAATAATACTTAATTCCGAGTGTTCTTGCTTTTCTCTTTGAAAGTCATCACATAACGGCATTGTAATACACGGTTCGGCTGCATTGTATATTCCAGATCTGCCGTAGTTCTTTATTTATAGAGCCCTGATGAGAAGACCTTTGGAAAAACTGAGAAAATGCCGCCGAAACTGAATACTTGACGTGGATCATAAATATATCTTCAATTTCTATTCGCACAATACGTCTCCTTGCAGTATCAACACTAATTCGGCTGACTTTTACATTTGATCTAATTCACAGATATTTACACCATAATGGTGCACAGCTGATATAAAAGGACTGTAGTTTTTAAAGATATTACTGATTTTCTTTGAATGTAAGAATGTAAATACTGAGTCTGAAATAGTATATCAATATGCTGTAAAATTATGTGAAAGCATGAATAAAACGTGTCCTACACTAATAATACAAAGTTATTATGGCTGTGTGTACCTTGTGTGCACCACCTAGTGGTTAAAGCACGTTATTGAATTATTGTTTTTATGTGTTATAATATAACACATACAAACAATAATGTACTCTTAATATTTTTTTCATCAAATATTATTTGAATATTTGAATACAAATATGAAGAGTACATACTTTCATAGGGGGAAATAGAAGGTCTGTGATAGAAATATAGAATATAAAAAATCAAGAAGATACTATAAGTGATCTCTACAATAAAACAGTTTAGTGCAGGATGTACAAAGATATTAATAGGAGGAGGTGCAAAACAGAAAAACGAATTAAACTTTATTTAAACATTAAATAACAGATTAAGGTCTTCTTTTAAATAAGAAAAAAACTGTGGGGGTATCTATCAACAGATAAATATTAAGCCTGACAAAGTACTTAACGTCTAATATATTGCTTTCCTGCAATGTTAACTATGTTGAAGCACTTATTTGAACTGATATTATACATATGAATTATACTCTTATGTATGTAGATAGAATAAGAAATGTGCAGAATATGAATATGTTTAATGGTGGAGGTACACACATATTGATAGATGTCTTGTAATGCACTGTTGCACTGTTGAGGAACCTGTGACCCAAGTGTTTCATTCATTGCATAACTACACCGTAGTTGTGTATATGATATGTCAATAAACCTTTGAAAATCTTGAAAGGGATGTGCAAAATAGCCATAATATACAGTCTTTAATGAACTATTAGTAGAGAATAACGAGTAATGAATATACTTTATTACTCGTTTCCATTCATGTCAATTGCAGATACATGTTTAGTCTTCTCAAGCACCAACTATCAAATATCTCTCCTGATTGTTGGCACTTGACAATCACCTTACCTGCATTTTACTCAGGTCACGTGTAACTAAAGTCTGATTTAAGGGTTGTTTATATTTCACATAATTAATCAGAATCTGCAAAGTAACTCAAATAAATGCAGTGGAGTAAAAATACCAGGTTAACCTCTGAATTGTCGTGGAGTAGAATTACAAAGTAACAATGAGCTGTCATGTGGGTATATATTAATGCTGTGCATTATGGACACAAGCGATTTTCACCCATTTATTAATTATATGTTTTACATTTGATAACACCAATGTGTTTAATACTGGCAATTTCTAATTGTGGGGAAAACGAAAACGTTCAGTAGAGACGTCCCATAGAACATTTTGCGAAACACAATAGCCAGCATGTGTAGTTCTGGGGGGGCGTTCGATTCCAGTTTTGGATAGTCTGGCGTGGTTTCGTTCCATTTCACACAGCTGTTTGACGCTCTGCGTAACCTTACGGGGACTGTAGTCCTAAACGATAGCTGGGGATTATGGGTAGTGTAGTGTCTTCGGCCATCCTAAACTCAGAAATGTTGACAATCGCAATGATGCTCGAAATGTCCCTTATAGGCCTACGTTTGTTTCCGGTTATTTTTATTTTGAAATTCAGTTCCTGAAGGACGCCAAAAAAGACCGAGATTATGGAATTAAACCAATAAATAAAAGCAAGGATAATTGTGTGTTATTGGTGAGTAAATAACAGTGTGTTATTTTGAAAAGAATAACGAATTAGAAGGAAAAAAATATTTAAAAATACAGATTTCCGTATTCTGAGGCTCTGAGCCCCATTTATTGTCTGAGCCCCATTTATTTTCCTCACAGACGGCAACAAAAGTCCGACATTATACGATTTCAAATAAAAGAAATAATTGTGGCTTGATATTGAGTAAGAACATGTTTTTATGAACCACACAGCTTCCGGTCTCCCACGACCCGACCGGAGAAAAATACGTGCTGCAGGCAGTAGAAATACATTGCTTTTAAAATCGTGCTGTGCAACACGAAAAAAAGGGGCAAATCGTGTTGGTGAACACGAATCAATAGATTAAAAATCGTGTTGGTGAACACGAAATGCCATGAGACTGGGTTGGTTATTTTGTATGCAGATTACTGTAATACCATTACATGTAACATGTAACGGTACCACTTTACAATAAGACTACCCTTATAAAAGGTTTAGGAATAGTTTGTCATTCATTTATTAATTAGGTTGTGAACACTTTATAAATCATTAATAAGCTTTTATAAGACATGAGATAAACAGGGCAACTGTGACCGGTTGCTTGCCAAATAGTGAGCCCACGACGCCGGGATCCGGAGTCGAGGCTGATCCTCTTGCTGTAGTCCTGTGTCTTGGATCCTCTATCTTGAGTTCTGGATTAAGTCGTGGACTTCGGGTCGTGGCTGAACCTGTCTCTGCGGTCCTGCCTTGGGTCTCGTCATGCTGCTTCCCAGATGGCTTCCACACAGGGGCGGATCTACCGGGGTGGCATGGGGTGGCAACTGCCACCCTAAACAATAGCCTTGCCACCCCAGCTGCCACCCCAGTTGGCATCTTTGTGTTGAAAGAAAAGTTGTGGCTCATCGGACATTTATGAGAGAAAGTCTGTAATGTCCGAGTGAAAGTGAATGCAGCACAAGATGCACGTCATGTAACCCCTCCCCCGGTCCTGGTGCGAGAGTGGAAATATGATTGGTGGCGAATTCACTTGAACGGGAGGACGGCGCAAAATGAGAAGCCTTTCGGACCCAAGCACTGAAGGAATGAGGTAGTTGCGGTCTACAATGACAGAGAAGAGAATGTCAAGTTTGGCTGTACTCAGCATTGAATCAAAACGCACTACAGCTGTTGATCTTAATAAGTTTGTGAGGCGTTTTGCTGAACAAAATAGTAATCGCCGCATTCAGCTGTAATAGACATGCCAACTTGATGCTCTGCTCACGGATGACTTGATGAGAATAACAAACTGTTAAGATGATGACCTTGTATGCGTGTATATATTTTTTTCTTTGAGGGGGTCTGCCCCCAAAAAACAGTTTTTAAGTCCTGAAAAAGTAAAATAAGACGGTGTGTAAAACTAAACTGCCCAGCCAACAGAAAGTAACCACTTTGATTTAACTAGGCCAGTATGTAAGGACCTTCCACTGGATAATAACTGCAGCGATGTATATGTTTTAGCTGAATACATGTTTTTTAACCCTAACTGATGCAGTTAGTCACTTCTTTAATGTTTGTTCTTCCTGATGTAAAGTCAAGGTTGTAACTGTATATCAATAATGATATCATTATTGGTTTTTCAAATTTGAAGGAGGGTGAGCAAGCATCTTGATGAACATTCATCATTAACTCCTCCAAAAAATATAGTTTATTCAATAATAAATGAATATGTAAATCATAACAGTTCTTCACTATATCTGTAAAGCATCTTTGAGCACCTGTAAAAACGCTAACAAATTAAATCTATTATTATTATTATTAGGGCCCGAGCACGAGAGTGCTAGGACCCAACGGCGTCCTAGCACGAAGTGCAAGGATACCTATTGTTATTCGTGGTATTATTATTTTTTTTTTTTTTCTGCTGGCGTTTCCTGTTTTTGAGGCCTTTAGGACGCTGAAAAAGTTGTATAATTTTGCACGCCAGACCTGGTGAAAACTACCTTATTCTGGAGTCAATGGGTTCAAATTGTCCAACTTGCTCACTAGCGCCACCTATCAAAAAAAAGATTTGCAAAAAATTCCCAAAGTCGCACCGTAACTCCGAATGACCTGATATTTTGCAAACATATCCGGGTGGACCTGCTCTAGATATAATCACAATATAACCCTAAGCTCCGCCTACTTTATTTTTTTTTAAATTAGCATAATTTTAAAAACAGTTAAATATTCACTTAAATTTCAAATTTTGGTTTTTCAACACCAAACTCAGTATACAGTATCGCCGTAGGGTCAGACACATTACCCTAGGAGATGAGCATGTTCAAACGATAAATATTTCCGCCATGAATTAAAACGTACTCGCAAAAAGGCGGGGCTTAGAAAGAAATGCTCATAATTCATCAACAATGTATCCAAACATCACAGATCTTGGTGGGAACGTTGAATCTGTCTTGGGAAATAGGCACAACAAAGTATTATCATTTTGGACTATAGGGGGCGCCAAAAACACCACCAATTTATAACTCAAGAGCGGATGGACTAATCTTTTTTTTTTTTTTTTACACTATATATATATTATACTCTCGGGGTGACTAGGAACTGAGATTTGAAGTGTCACAACAAATGCCATATGTGGGCGTGGCCTATACATCTTTTTTTAATTTCATATACATTTTTCTTAAATTGCGATAGCATAAAATGAGCTTCGGACGCAAAACTTGGGACACACGTCAGAGCCCAGCACTTTTTCGAGAATGTATAAAAAAAACGTACATTTTCAAAAACGCTGCTCACTAGCGCCCCCTATTGTGTGGTAGTCACATATAGTTTCTCAGAACTTCAGGAATTTTGGCACAAACATTCCTCATAGAATTGCAAATATATTTGTACATACATTCCATTAGCCCCGCCCCCCAAAAAGTCGGCCATTTTGAAATATGTGCGTTTTTCAGCCATTTTACGCACGTTCTTGCAAACTCCTCCTAGGGGAATGATCGGAAAAATTCCAATGCAGGACAAGTTTAGCCCCTATCCCATATGATACTTAATTGAGGAGCACATTTTTGAAAAATTACTCGTGGAGGTCGTAAGCTAACAGCGAATACACCATTGTTGACGATTTACATGTCGCAAATTACTCTAAACTACTCGGATATAGTTATTCCGATATTCACGACACGCTGTATACATATTTCTATTATGATTGCACACATATTTCAAATTGCCTTTCATTAGCTCCGCCCCCCAGAAAGTCGGCCATTTTGAAAAATGTGCGTTTTTCAGCCATTTTACGCACGTTCTTGCGAACTCCTCCTAGGGGAATGATCGGAAAAATTCCAATGCAGGACAGGTTTAGCCCCTATCCCATACAATACTTAATTGAGGAGCACATTTTTGAAAAATTACTCGTGGAGGTCGTAAGCTAACAGCGAATACACCATTTTTGACGATTTACATGTCGCAAATTACTCCAAACCACTCGGATATAGTTATTCCGATATTCACGAAACGCTGTATACATATTGCTATTATGATTGCACACATATTTCAAATTGCCTTCCATTAGCCCCGCCCCCCAGAAAGTCGGCCATTTTGAAAAATGTGCGTTTTTCAGCCATTTTACGTACGTTCTTGGAAACTCCTCCTAGGGGAATGATCGGAAAAATTCCAATGCAGGACAGGTTCAGCCCCTATCCAATATGATACTTAATGGAGGAGCACATTTTAGAAAAATTACTCGTGGAGGTCGTAAGCTAACAGCGAATACACCATTTTTGACGATTTACATGTCACAAATTCATCCAAACTACTACATTTCCATTTTTGGAAACCTTTACAAAGTAGCACCGTAACTCCGAATGACCTGACATTTTGCCCACTTATTCGAGTGGACCTACTCTACATATTTTGTCCTGGAACCCGAAAGCTCCACCTCCTTCATTTTTTTTTAATTACCATAATGTTAAAAACAGTGAAATATTCACTTAAATTTCAAATTTTGGTTTTTCAACACCAAACTCAGTATACAGTATCGCCGGAGGGTCAGATACATTATCGTAGGGAATGAGCATGTTCAGTCGATAAATGTGGCCGTCATTACTCTAAACGTGTTCGCAAAAAGGCGGGGCTTAGATAGAAATTCTCATAATTCATCAACAATGTACCAAAAAAACACACATTTTGGTGGTAAGGTTCAGTCTGTATTGGGGAATAAGCACAACAAGTAATATCCATTTTGGACTATAGGGGGCTCCAAAAACATGACAAATGTATAACTCGTGAAATGATGGACGAAATATTTTCTTTTTTTTTAGACATACTCTGGGGATGAGTATGGACTTATATTGAAAGTGTCACAACGAATGACAATTGTGGGCGTGTCCTGTACTTTTTTTTTTATGACGATGTGCTTAAATGTGTTTCGGTACGCAAAACTTGGGACACGCATCACAGCCCACGACCTTTTCAAGAATGTAAAAAAAAAAACGTAATTTTTCAAAAATACTGCTCACTAGCGCCCCCTATTGTGTGGTAGTCACATATAACTCTCAGAACTTCACGAATTTTAGCACAGACATTACTCATGGAATTGCGGACATATTTGTAGATACATTCCATTAGCCCCGCCCCCAAGAAAGTCGGCCATTTTGAAAAATGTGCGTTTTTCAGCCATTTTACGCACGTTCTTGCGAACTCCTCCTAGGGGAATGATCGGAAAAATTCCAATGCAGGACAGGTTTAGCCCCTATCCCATATGATACTTAATTGAGGAGCACATTTTTGAAAAATTACTCGTGGAGGTCGTAAGCTAACAGCGAATACACCATTGTTGACGATTTACATGTCGCAAATTACTCTAAACTACTCGGATATGGTTATTCCGATATTCACGACACGCTGTGTACATATTGTTATTATGATTGCACACATATTTCAAATTGCCTTTCATTAGCTCCGCCCCCCAGAAAGTCCGCCATTTTACGCACGTTCTTGCGAACTCCTCCTAGGGGAATGATCGGAAAAATTCCAATGCAGGACAGGTTCAGCCCCTATCCCATATGATACTTAATTGAGGAGCACATTTTTGAAAAATTACTCGTGGAGGTCGTAAGCTAACAGCGAATACACCATTTTTGACGATTTACATGTCGCAAATTACTCCAAACTACTCGGATATAGTAATTCCGATATTCACGAAACGCTGTATACGTATTGCTATTATGATTGCACACATATTTCAAATTGCCTTCCATTAGCCCCGCCCCCCAGAAAGTCCGCCATTTTGAACAATGTGCGTTTTTCAGCCATTTTACGCACGTTCTTGCGAACTCCTCCTAGGGGAATGATCGGAAAAATTCCAATGCAGGACAAGTTCAGCCCCTATCCAATATAATACTTAATTGAGGAGCACATTTTTGAAAAATTACTCGTGGAGGTCGTAAGCTAACAGCGAATACACCATTGTTGACGATTTACATGTCACAAATTCAACCAAACTACTACATTTCCATTTTTGGAAACCTTTACAAAGTGGCACTGTAACTCCGAATGACCTGACATTTTGCCCACTTATTCGGGTGGACCTACTCTACATATTATGTCCAGGAACCCCAAAGCTCCAACTTCTTCATTTTTTTGTGTGTTAAAAACAGTGAAATATTACCTTAAATTTCCATGTTTTCTTTTTCAACGCCAAACTTAGTATACAGCATCAGTGGAGGGTCAGACACATTACTGTAGAAAATGAGCATGTTCAGTCAATAAATATGCCCGTCATTAATCTAAATGCTCATCACTGCTGTCACTTCAGCCTTACATACTTTTACTTATAATTAAAAAATTACATCTGTGTGCCATGTAGTACTTGTCATTTTGCATAATACTGTATATACTTATTACATTGCTGTTAACATTGTCTTTTTTTAAATACTGTCTACACTTAATCTACAACTTCTCTCATATCATTGAATCTACATTATGGTTGTTTATATTTATCTGTTATCTTGGACTTCTTTGCGTCTTAGGTTTACATTTAAATGTTTGCTGTGACGGACTACGGAGCTGAGCAAAACACACACTAACAGTTCAACCAAACACACTTAGCTATTCCATCTACCTCTGGAGCTAGCTAAACTAGTTATAAATATGTTTATTATTCACTGTCGGCATATAGGGTTAGGGTTAACCCTAACCCTAACCCTAACACAGTTGGCGCACATGCCTAAGATTTCCTGGTCAGAAACAAAGGAACGCAAAGTCAGGTAAACAATTTAGAGGGATGACAAACGGCTCATTTCGGAGGACTGAGGGGGGGAACAGCAACCCTCCCCGACAGGCGCACGGACGCGAGGGCCCGCTCATCACTGCGCGCACAAGTGCGACCGCAGTTTTAATTATTATTATTATTTATTAACAGTGATTGACAGCTGATAGGAATACTATGATTGTTAATAGTATCATATTCATTCAGACAAACATCGATGAGACAGTTAATTAATGTACTTATTGCAGCAGTCTGCATAGATTTGGTACCCCTGCTGGTCTAAGAGTGAGACAAACTCATTCAGTTATTGTTCAGTTAAAATTCATTAAATTACGTCTGACACCTTATATGTAAGGCTTTACTGATGTGCCACAATAATATCACCTATGTGATTGAGTTAAAATATTAATATTGTGGCTTTCCAAGTTAACATTGATTGTAGGGGTGTAACGGTTCACAAACATTTCGGTTCGGTACGTACCTCGTTTTTAGGTCACGGTTCGGTTCAGTACGTTTTCGGTACAGCAGAAAAAATTATCACAAAACATTAAATATTTTGTTTTAATTATTATTAAACTGTGACTAATGTATTCAAATAAATACAAAATTTAATAAAATAAACATTAAGGTGCAGCATTTCGATGAACTGAAATAATCTGTATTTGAACTGTACTACCTAAGCAGCCAGCTTGACATTAGGACTTGCTTGTCATTGTATTTTCATGTTGTTTAAAGAAAGATGAACTTGTCCACATTGCTTGCTGAAATGGCAGATCTGCTGGCACTAACAATGTCTCCTGCTGTGGAGAACACCCTCTCTAGGGACAGTGGCAGCAGATACAGCCAGGTAGCGCTTTGCTAACATGTCAACATAAGGGTATTTGGCGTTTGTAATAGCTTTGGCCCGGTCTGAACTTTCTGCGAGTGGTGGAGGCTTACATGCTAGTGGGAGTTGGGTTTGCACTTCAGTCTTTTTTCTTTTGGTACCGGTGATATTCACATTCGGGTGATGCCTTTTCAAATGAGTGTGATGTATTGCCAGCCGCGTAACTAATGTTAGTTGAACAATGCCGACAAACAGCTTTGGAACGGTCCACCTGTCTTTGTCCGTCATCCTTGTACGTAACTGCGAAACCAAAATGTTCCCAAACCGGAGACTTCAATGATGCTGGAGGATTTTCAGCTCAACTTTATCTGCATTCGCCATTTCGACAGTTCCTCAAATTACTGACTACATTTGAATGCATCCCTGTGACCAGCTCTCATAGTATGCCTCTCGTCCAATGAAATGACTTGGTCGCTCTATGATATATACCTGAGATTACTTCCATAAAGTTGTTCATGTTTTCAATTTTTTACGTTTAACGCTATATTCGTTCGGTACACACGTGTACCGAACCGAAGGGCCCGTACCGAATAATTCCAGTACGGGTACGTGTACCGTTACACCCCTAATTGATTGATATGATTGCGATTTAAATCAGCATATACTTCTGTCAGGGGATGCCACCCCTCAAAATCTCCTGCCACCCTCTTGCCCCCCCATGAATATTTGTCTAGATCCGCCCCTGCTTCCACAGGATTGTAGCTGACATCCTCGTGGATTCATCTTCTTATTACAGACACATGCATTTCCTAACATTCGGTCTATATGCTGTAAAATGTATTATCTCTTCGATTTACACACGGCATCTATTGCACGTCTGTCCGTCCTGGGAGAGGGATCCCTCCTCTGTTGCTCTCCCTGAGGTTTCTCCCATTTTTTCCCCTTAAACTGTGGGTTTTCTCTGGAAGTTTTTCCTTGTACGATGTGAGGGTCTAAGGATAGAGGGTGTCGTTTTTGTCATACTGATATTCTGAACAATCTGTGCTGTTGTATTTGCTGTAAAGTGTCTCTACTGTAGGCTATTTTTATTATATGTACAGCACTTTGGCTCGACCAAAAATCGTTTATAAATGTGCTATATAAATAAAACTTGATTTGATTTGATTTATCTGTACTGCTAAGCCTTATATTGGCTACTTAGCTTACTTTGTCTTCTTCATCAGCCAGCATCCTTGGTATATGTTGCTCACTGAGTTGATTCTCGCTAAGTAGCCAATATAAGGCTTAGTCATCTTACCAAATAGTGAGCCTGTGTTGATGTATGAAAACTATGTTAGAACTGGTTTATAAATGGTTCTTAATGATTAATAAAGTGTTTACAACCTCATTCATAAACTAATTATAAACCCTTTATGAACCCTTTATAAGGGTAGTCTTATTGTAAAGTGGTACCCATGTAACTCTCCTAAACTCAATTGTAGTTGCCATTATTGATGTGCCAAAGGCAGAAAGTCATGCTGTAAGGAGAGTCTCTATAGATTCATTCACCATCATTTTCTACTTTCTTTCATCCACTTTAGTGTCTCTCTGCCCTCGCTGTCGTCTCAGAATGAAATGCCATTCTACATTAGGGAGTGAATTGGTGAGACTGATGGTTGTTGAGGGTTTGGGGGGCCAGCTTAGTTGAGAGTGAAGGAATGTGTGATGGTGCGTGTTTGATTCTGTTTGTGTGTACGTGTGTGAGTGTGTGTGTGACTGCAAATGTGAGAGGAGAGAAAGTGAGAAAGAGAGCTTGTCAGCCAACACGGGTCATGTAATATGCATGGAGGTGTTGGTGTCAGTCTGCTGGAGCGAAAGCTGCAGAGAAGTGAGCACGGGCCAGGGCTTCTGAACACTGCAACTCTCGCTGTCTGCACTCTCACTCACCCAGGCCAACCTATATGCCTTTCAAATGCAACAGCTCACTTCATCAGTCCTGCTCGCCGCACGCAAGCTGCACTTCACATACTGTATGTGCGTTCTTAAAGTTTCACTGTGCCGTTTGCCCTGATGGCAAAAATAATACTTTGCCTACATTGGAGCTTAGGTAAGGACTCCCAATACTGGAGGTTACTAATGATTGGTATTCGGGCCAGGTCATTACCATATGCCATCCTTTCCAGACCCTGATGACTAATACATTATTGGGAATTATTACATTTTGACAGATTTTTTATTATTAACGATGCTGTGCGTCGATAATAACGAGTTAACTTGCGAAGCCCTAATATTTGTATTTATTGTTTTTTAAGCACTTTATTTTTAAAAGATGCTAATTTTCAAAAGATCCCTGTAATACCTTTGATGTATAATTTTATGACGATCAACGACAGTTCAAATAACGTCTTCTAGGTCTAAAGTAAAAAGTCCAAAGTAAATTACTTCAGATGCAGTTCACCCAAAAATCCAAAATACATATTTCTCCACTTTCTTGGAGTTCTAAGTATCAATCAAGACTTTTTTTAGGCAGAGAAAATATGTTCTATTTTGATTTGATGTGAACTGTACTTTTTAGTAAAAATCGTTACCCAGTCTGGAGAATGATTATTTCTGATCTCAATTGTGTTGATTTAAAAGTCTTTGGGTTCCTTCATTAATTAACCAGATTGTACCTAGAAATATACCATAAGGGGAGGTTTTGACCTTGAGTGTAAGAACAGTTTTTAGTATTCTTCTATTCTCCTTTGGCTTCAGTTCCAGGCATAATAAATCAGTATGAGAAATGCCAATAATGATCATATCAAGAACAGCCATAACAAAAGTCCTTCTGATTATCATGTTTAAAATATGCACTCAGGTAAAACCCTTTTTTACTAAGAAATGTTTTTAAAGATGAGAAAGGTGATGCACTGTAATTTCTGTATGTAAACAACCATGAAGTCACAGGAAAATAATTGAATGCAAGCCAATGAATGCAACAGACCTCTCATTATGGAACACCACTGGGTACATATAAGACAAATTCATGTGATGTTAAATCAGTGACAAGGATTTTTTCCTTGTTGTTATCATAGGCAAAATGCTGGCTTTGCCTATGTATTCCATCTGTTCGAAACCAACATGCATGTAGGGCTTAAGGAATGAAAAAATAAATATAAAAGCATAATAGACTATATACCAAAAATATAGAGAGAACACATGAAGCCCACTATGGGAAAAACTACGGTCAATATAAACTTGAAACTTGCTACACTGCATTAAGGATACAACTCACAGGGAAATATTGGAGTACAAAAAAACATATAACTTTCAAAATGCATTAAGGTCACTTTATTAAACTATTCACTACTACAGATGTAGCACTCCAGATAGGACTCACATAGGTGTGTCCCAGTCAAAAGCCCAGCGGATCCCAGTGGCTGGGGGTGTTGCCAAATTGCTAGAGGGCATTGCCAAATTTCCCCATTTGTTCAATTACAGGATTTAACCATGAGATGGCGCTTCATTCACAAATACACAAAGACAACTGGGTGTTGTAGAACTTAGTCTGTTTGCAATGTTTGCAGCTCTGCAGTTGTGTTTGTTGAATAGTGTAGCATTTAATCACTTATTTGTTATGGTTTTCACAGGATACTATAATGAAAAAACATCAGTTTTAGATCAAATAAAGTTTTGCTTTATGCAGTATATTTGTTGTAATATTGTTGGGGTGTTTTTACACAGTACAGTAGATTGAAGTAAATCAATTTATACATTAAGATAAGATAAGATAAGATGGACCTTTATTAATCCCTGTGGGGAAATTCAGTAGTTCAAACAGCAACAGAGTAAGAGTGAAAAACAGGATAGCACAGATTCACACAGATCAATCAAATCAAAAATAAGATGAGCGATAAAAATAATAATAATGAGAAACTATGTAATAAGAAATTAATAAAACTAAAATATAATTATCATATCATATATTATAAATGTATTGTATTATTAAAGGTGGGGTAGGTAAGTTTCAGAAACCGGCTCGAGTGCACTAAAATTTGAAAGTACACAGCCGAAAAGAATCCGCCCCTTCCTTCAGACTTCCTTACAGAGCACCTCCTCCAACACACATGACGTCAGCAGACTGGTGAAAGTGGCCGCCTGTTGCTGGCGAGTCATTGAAGTACTGCTGCAATGCACGCCCAATGACGGCACCCCCAATGAAGGCACGAGATACATTTGTGCGTGCACGAGATGGAAGGCTGACAGACAGGGCGGCAATCCAATCAGCAATCCAATCAGTTTAGCCGGCCCGGTTGTACTTTTTACAGTATTACGGCTTCCACAGATGACATTTTTGTATGGATTTTTTGTCAAAGCACTTAAGATAGTCATTGCTATCGGGATGTTAGAGAATTCCATGGAATATAACAGTGTATCTCGAGCCGGTTTCTGAAACTTACCTACCCCACCTTTAAGTAATATCATACATTAACCCCATTATAGCAGATGCCACATTGAATGGATGAACACATGTATGCATCAATAATTAAAACAGAGTATTTCTAAATACAAGTTGTAAAAATACTTATATGTATTTAATATTAATAACATAATGATTAATTTCAGATGATAATACTTTTCAGGGTTAGGTCCGGTCTGACAGCGCTTAGCTCTCTGCTGCAGAGAAGATCACTGCTCTAAACAAAGTCAAGAATCCTACATCCAAACGGAATAAATATAATGAATTATGATGAATACGTTAAGTCTTGTTCATTGTTTTTCACTTTTATTAAATGTTTGATATTTCCAGCACAGACCCTTTCATATCGGCAATGCGCGATAGAAACAACAGAAATTGCGACAGTTTAAATATGCCAGTGTTAATTTCGTCAACAAAAACTATGACGAAAAATGTTCGTCAACAACCTTTTTTACATGACTAAGACGAGACGATGACGAGCTAAAAATAGATTCTTGATAACAAAAACTATGACGAAATGTATATTTAGTTTGCGTTGACGAGACGAGACGGGACTAAGGTGTTAATGGTGGACTATCGGATATTCAAAATGCAGCATATTTTCCCCCAAGTGTCCATCTTGTCTGTCAAAATGCATCTTACGTTTCTAACTTGCAATATCATTATTTCCGCTCTCTTCACTCCAGAAGAGGGATCTCCCTGTGTGTCTCTGTGTGCGGGGGGCGGGGCCTAACAGACATGCTGCAGCGGACACAGAGATCTGCCGGTGACAGAGAGTATAGAGACACATTTTGACTAAAAGTTGATTAAAAAATTATTTTCCATCGACTAAAAGTTGACTAAAACGTTTTTAGTTTTTCCTTCAGAAATATTAGACTATAGTGGATGGTATGTGTTCTGGAATAAATCATACAGCTTCCAAAGACTAATTGCAGGACATCTATGCAGGGGCGGATCTACCGGGGTGGCAACTGCCACCCTAAAAAATAGCCTTTCCACCCCAGTTGGCAGCTTTGTTTTGAAATAAATGTTGTGGCTCACCGGACATTTATGTGAGAAAATCCCTAATATCCGAGTGCAAGTGAATGCAGAACAAGACACGAGTCTTGTAACCCCTCCCCCGGCCCTGACGCCAGAGTGGAAATATGACTGGCAGCGATTTAATTTGAACGGGACGGCGCAAAAGGAGAAGCATTCCGACATTTATACAGTCTATGATTAGGACCCAAGTTGACGGAAGGAATGAGGTATTTGCGGTCTACAATGACAGAGAAGAGGCTGTCAAGTTTGGCTGTACTCAGTATTGAATCAAAACACACTAAAGCTTTAGATCATAATAAGTTTGTGAAGCGTTTTGCTGAACAACATGATAATCGCCGCATTCAGCTGTTACGGAGCGTCCACACTACAGCTTCAAAAAAAGCTTGGAGCTGGGCGTGTCTGGAGCTTGGGGATTTTATTCAAGCAACACGACCAACAACCAATCACATGAATCTCCCGCCCCCGACATACAAAGCAAAAAACCCCGGGGATTTTATGGGAGCAATATATATATAAACTCCCCAAACAGGCGAAAACCTACCAGTCTCTGCCACCTCCCTCCATGCCTGGTTCCTCCGGTTTGTATCCCGGTAGGTGAAGAGGGTCTGGTCATACAAAACCGGGTGATTTGCTACGGCGATAGTTAGTTTCTCCTCCAACTTTTTTTGAAATATAGAAATGAACGGCGGGATATCTCTCCCAGCTTAGACGCGGTTTGATTGGCTACGGCTTGAGCTGTCAGATTTTCAGAAACGGGATTTGATTGGCTGGCGCTGGCTACTCCGGCGTCTCCGGTGTCAGAAGTTGAACATTGTTCAACTTCTGACGCCGGAGACGGACCGCTCTGCTACCCACAATTCAGTTCGGCGAAAAAGCGAGGCAACGTGACGTCACCCCATTGAAAGTGTGGAGGGCGGAGAGAGAGGAGGAAGAGAAGGAGGACAAGGACGAAGACGAGGAGCAAGATGAGGAGGAGGAAGACGAGGAGGAGGACGACGAGGAGGATGAGGAAGGGGCGGAAGGAGTGAAGAAAAGACCCTTTGAGGAGGTCAGCGATGAGGATGAAGGCCTGAGTGGGGGAGGAGCGGCGGGAGGTGAGGATGGAGCTAAGAAAAGTGCAAGGCAGAGCGGCGGAGGCGCCGAAGGGAGCAGCGGCGGGGGGAAGAAGTGTTGGAGTCCTGGAGTGGTGGAGGACATCTCGGAGGCATCAGAGATGGAGGAGGGAGTGCTGGAGGAGGACCCTGTGGGCGCCATGGTCTTCAGGAACCCTAAGGATGAGCAGAGGGGCCGCGGCACGAGGAGAATCAGGCGTGAGGATGAGAAGAAGACCTCAGCGGAGAACGCCGGGCGGAGTGCTAGACACAAAGAGGACAAGGAGAGGGAGATAAGGAGAGCGAGCTCAACAGAGGGGGAGCTCGGGAAAGGAATCAGCTTAAGGTAACGATGTTAAGGACACTTATTATAATAACATCCCTTTTGATGGCAACCATCTCCTCCTTTAATAATAATATATTTAATGTATATAGCGCTTCTCATCTGCCAAGACAAATCTCGAAGTGCTTCACAACAAGGGATACTGATACACTTTGAGAGATTAAACAAATAATTGTAATAATAATAAGAAATCAAAAAATAAAATAGAGTACAAAAATAAAAGTCGGAGATAGTGATAAAAATGGCAGTAATCCAGGTGTACCATGCTCAAAGTTTATTGGAAGGCCTGCCGAAAGAAGAGGGTCTTAAGGCCGGTTTTGAAGACCTCGGTGGAAGGGGCAGATCTCAGCTGATCTGGGAGGGAGTTCCAGAGGCGCGGGGCAAATGAGCAGAAGGCTCGGTCTCCCATTGTTCGGAGACGTGTGCGGGGGATGTAAAGAAGAGGAGCGTGGCTGGAGCGGAGAGAGCGGGTAGATGTCTGGGTATGAATGAGGTCACAGAGGTATTTTGGGCTTTGTCCATTCAGGGCTTTGTATGTGAGGAGCAGAACCTTAAACTGGATCCTGTAGTGGACTGGGAGCCAGTGTAGTTTTGCAAGTATGGGGGTTATGTGTGCGGACCTTTTTGTACCGGTGAGAACTCTGGCTGTGCTGTTCTGGACAAGTTGCAAGCGGTTGATGGATTTGGCTGGGAGACCGGAGAGGAGTGCATTGCAATAGTCTAGTCTTGAGAAGACGAGTGCATGAACCAGTTTTTTGATGTCATCAGTTGAGAGTGAGGGCTTCAGTCGGGAAATGTTTTTCAGGTGAAAGAAGGAGGTCTTGGTGATATGTTTGATGTGGGCTTGGAAAGACAGAGTGGGGTCAAACCTTACACCGAGGTTGGTGACAACGGAGGAGAGAGGAATGAGCTGACCATCAAGTGAGGGGCTGATGTTGGCGGCCTTGGCAAGCTGGTCGGTGGTGCCTATCAGGATTGCCTCCGTCTTGCTGCTGTTGAGCTGAAGGTAGTTGGTGGTCATCCAGGAGCGGATGTCTTCCAGGCAGGTGTTTAGTGTTTGGATAGTGGTGGTATTGGGTTGTGTTCAGTTATTGTTCAGTTAAAATTCATTAAATTATGTCTGCCACCTTATATATTTATATGTAAGGCTTTACGGATGTGCCACAAAAATGTCACCCAATGTTATTGAGTTAAAATATCAATATTGTGGCTATCCAAGTTAACATGAATTGATACTGTATGACTGCGATTAAATCAGCATATAGCCTACTTCTGCCAGGGGATGCCACCCCTCAAAATCTCCTGCTACCCTCTTGCCACCCATGAATATTTTTCTAGATCCGCCCCTGCGTCTATGGAAGCTAGCAACAATAGCCACAGCAGGCCCGGTACCACGAGGGGGCAAAAGGGGGCATTGCCCCCTCTGTTGTATTCTTTGACCCCTCACTTTGAGCATCATTCATCCATCAAAAAGTACAATAAATGTCACAATTATTAAATAACTTTAAATAATTATTTTCCCCAATACACGTTACTATGTTTAGATCAGATATGTGGGCAGGCAGTCAAGCAACGTGTAAAAAAGCCTCAACCCCAAGTGAGCTTGTAGTCTTATGTTAGCGTGTGTGCTAGCTGTAAACAGTCGGATGGGAGACCAAAACGTCCCCGTTTTCCGGGCAGAGTCCCCGTTTTCGGTGGCCGTTACCCGGTTGAAACTCCCGAAAATGTTCCCATTTTTGAACGTGCGTTAAAAAAATAGAGCAAGGTGAAATCAAATGTTACATGTCAGTAAAAACAGAGTAACAGTGTTGTGCCTGTTTGTAGCGTTAGCGTATTTCTTCTTCGACTACTTCTTCTTCTTCTTTTGTCTTTAATCGCGAATCGCTTCCACTTGTAGCATATATCGCCACCTACTGTTGATTTATTAAATGTTTATATTAAATCCTTTTCCTCAGACCAGTGTTTTTAAGGAACTTGAAGATCAGCTTGTTTACTTAATTTCTTGATTTACTTTCGTATATTGACTTGAAATCCATGTTGTTTGACATCAACAAATATAAAGCAGAGAACTACAGATAGCACCACAAATGATGGTTACTTGTTATTATTTAGGGCTGCCTTTATGGATCAGGTTTTTGCCAAATCGAGCCCTTTTACTAGAATAATAATGTGTTATGTATTATATCAACCGTATTGGTACAATGAGCGACATCTAGTGACGGATTTTGGAACATTGATTTGATTTTTCTCATAGCTGTTAGACACTTGAGACAAACCAGGGGACTGTTACGATTTGTCTGTGTTAGTATTTTTCGTGTCCTTTTCTATCTTTGGGTTTCCTATTTTATTTTGTAAAGTGTTCACCCCCGTTTCCTGCCTGTTTGCTTTCTGTCGGTTTCCCTCTCTGATTACCCAATTGTGTTCACCTGGTACCTATGTGTTTTCTCCTCCCTCCTCACCTGTCTCGTGTTTATGTGATTAGTTCTGGGTGTATTTAAGTTGTGTGTTTTCTGTCTCTCTTTGTCGGGTTGTCTTGTGTATTGGCTTGTCCTCGGTGAGTGTTCTGTTCTGTATTTGTCAGCATAGCCTTGAAATAAAGGAATTATTTGTACGTTAATCTGCATTTGCTTCACACACCGTAACATTACAACCCGACCTTAAATATGGGCCCAGCAGATCCTTTTGAGCAGGAATTATTGGACTTTACTTTTTCTTTGGCTACCTGCTCTGATCAATGGATAGGAGCGGTCAGGGTTCAGCAGCGAGATGCTGCTCTGGCAGAAGCAGTCCACCTTACACTGAGGAATCAAAGTTTGGTGAAATTCTTACCTGCCAGGCTTTTGGATTACCTCACAATTTGTTTTCCCGATCCTGACAGACCCAGGTCTCCCAACTCCTGTTTTGACACCACACGCATTGGTGTGGTCCGTCTGGCGTCAGCCCCTGCTTCTCACCCAGTGTTTGCTACTGTCCAGGAGCCATTCGCTGGTACTCGTCTGGCCTTTGGAGGTCCACGGAGCCTCCAAACGGCTCCTAAAGGAAGGGGTCGCAAGGCCAGGTTGGCAGCACGAGCCCAAAGAGCCAGGGTTCCAGAACCAGTTCAGCCCCCAGCAGTCATGGTTACGGACCCAGTTCTGGCCCCAGCAGCCATGGTTCCGTGCCCCAGTACCATCCCACATAGCCATGGTACCGTGCTCCAGTACCACCCCACACAGCCATGGATCCGTGTTCCGGTTCCCTGCCCTGCAGCCATGGTTCCGGCTCCAGTGCCGGTCCCAGCAGCCACGGTCCCTGCTCCGGAACCGGACTTTACAGCCATGTTTCCAGCTCCAGAACCGGACCTTTCAGCCAGGATTCTGGCTTCAATTCCGGCCCCAGTCCCGGTCCCAGCAGCCTTGGTGCCAGACCCAGATGTGGCCCCAGCTGCCACAGTCCCATCTCCAGTTCCCCCTCAAGTTCCCTCTCGAGTTCCCTCCTTTAGTCCCTCCTCTGGTCCCTCCTTTAGTCCCTCCTCGTGTCCCCTCTCTAGTTCGCCTCTCGAGTCCCCTCTCAAGTTCCCTTCTCTAGTCCCTCCTCTAGTCTCTCCTCTAGTCCCCTCTCGAGTCCCCTCTCAAGTTCCCTTCTCTAGTCCCTCCTCTAGTCCCTCCTCTAGTCCCCTCTCGAGTCTCCTCTCGAGTTTCGTTCTCTAGTTCCTCCTCTGGTCCCTTCTCTAGTCCCCTCTGTAGTCCCTTCTCTAGTCCCTTCCCTAGTCCCTCCTCAGGTCACTTTCCTAGTCCCTTCTCTAGTCCCTTCTCTAGTCCCATCTAAAGTCCCTACTGAAGTGCTGTTGGAGGTCCCGCAGACTACTCTTCTGCCGGGGGTCCTGCCAACCCCAGGTCCTGTGCCGTTGGAGGTCCCGCAGACTACTCTTCTGCCGGGGGTCCTGCCAACCCCATGTCCTGTGCCGTTGGAGGTCCCGCCGACTGCTCTCCTGCCGGGGGTCCTGCCAACCCTGTGTCCTGTCCCGTTGGAGGTCCCGCCGCCTACTCTCCTGCCGGGGGTCCTGCCAACTCTTAGTCCCGTGCCGTTGGAGGCCCCGCCGACTACTCTCCTGTCGGGGGTCCTGCCAACCCTTTGTCCTGTCCCGTTGGGGGTCCCGCCGTCTACTCTCCTGCCGGGGGTCCTGCCAGCTCCTTGTCCTGTCTCGTTGGAGGTCCCGCCGACTACTCTCCTGCCGGGGGTCCTGCCAACCCTTTGTCCTGTGCCGTTGGAGGCCCCGCCGACTGCTCTCCTGCCGGGGGTCCTGCCGGCCCTTTGTCCTGTCCCGTTGGGGGTCCCGCCGTCTGCTCTCCTGCCGGGGTCCTGCCGACCCTTTGTCCTGTCCCGTTGGGGGTCCCGCCGTCTGCTCTCCTGCCGGGGGTCCTGCCAACCCTTTGTCCTGTCCCGTTGGGGGTCCCGCCGACTACTCTCCTGCCGGGGGTCCTGCCAACCCTTTGTCCTGTCCCGTTGGGGGTCCCGCCGTCTACTCTCCTGCCGGGGGTCCTGCCAGCTCCTTGTCCTGTCTCGTTGGAGGTCCCGCCGACTACTCTCCTGCCGGGGGTCCTACCAACCCTTTGTCCTGTGCCGTTGGAGGCCCCACCGACTACTCTCCTGCCGGGGGTCCTGCCAACCCTTTGTCCTGTCCTGTTGGGGGTCCCGCCATCTGCTCTCCTGCCGGGGGTCCTGCCAACCCTTTGTCCTGTGCTGTTGGGGGTCCCGTCGACTGCTCTCCTGCCGGGGGTCCTGCCAATCCCGTGTCCTGGTCCTCTTCCGTGGGGGATCCTGCCGAGGCCTGTCCCACCAGCTCCGACACCGGGTCCTGCCCGGCCTCCGGCACTGTCCCGTCAGCGCCTTCCTGCCCGGCCTGCGGAGCTGTCTGGTCTTCGCCCTCGAGCCCGGCCCCCTGAGTGCAGCGGTCCTCGCCCTCGGGCCCGGCCCCCTGACTCTTCCTGCCGCTGCCTTCGCCACTCCATGGTCCCCACTTTGGACTCTGTCTTGCCCCCGGGCCGTCCGCCCGAGTCCCCCTTTTTGGACTCCGCCTTACCCCCGGGCCGTCCGCCCGAGACCCCTTCCTGGTCCTCTGCCTTGCCCCCGGGCCGTCTGCCCGAATCCCCCTTTTTGGACTCTGCCTTACCCCCGGGCCGTCCGGCCGAGACCCCTTCCTGGTCCTCTGCATTGCCCCCGGGCCGTCCGCCCGAGACCCCTTTCTGGTCCTCTGCCTTGCCCCTGGGCGGTCAGTTCAGTCCCGTCCTCCTGACCCCCTCCTCCCACCCTGGTGGCTTAGTGATGCGTCCCTCCTCCGGACCCCCTCCACCCACCCTGCTTGAGTTTTTGGATTTTTGTTTTTTGTTTTGGGACGTCTGGGATCCGTCCCTTGAGGGGGGGGGTACTGTTACGATTTGTCTGTTAGTATTTTTCGTGTCCTTTTCTATCTTTGGGTTTCCTATTTTATTTTGTAAAGTGTTCACCCTCGTTTCCTGCCTGTTTGCTTTCTGTCGGTTTCCCTCTCTGATTACCCAATTGTGTTCACCTGGTACCTATGTGTTTTCTCCTCCCTCCTCACCTGTCTCGTGTTTATGTGATTAGTTCTGGGTGTATTTAAGTTGTGTGTTTTCTGTCTCTCTTTGTCGGGTTGTCTTGTGTATTGGCTTGTCCTTGGTGAGTGTTCTGTTCTGTATTTGTCAGCATAGCCTTGAAATAAAGGAATTATTTGTACGTTAATCTGCATTTGGGTCCTACCTGCTTCACACACCGTAACAGGGACTCTATTTTTAATCTGTGTCTGTCCATTTGGTGTAGTATTTGATCCAATATTACATTTGGTTTATATATTAGTCACTTTCTTATGAAATGCCAGGTTTTATGCCTTGATTTGATCATTCAATCCTGAAAATAAAAAATCAACCAGATTAATGTTTCCTTAATCCTGACCTGACTAGAGTAGATAGTAAGTAAATCTGTATAGGAAGACGAGTTAAGGGATAGAGGAGAAAAGGTTATGGTATAATTACAGAGCCTGTCCATTTATAAATTGAGGAAATCAATGTTAGTCTGTTAACCAAAGTGCAGCCATCTATCTATCATCTATCTACTATCTGTTCTTAAAGATAAGAGGAACAGAACGAGAGGGGTAAATCCAGAATAAAATTAAAGAAGCAAAGAGATTGTAGAGCAGTGAGAAGGAAATAAGCTTGGTGTGTCAATTCATTACATTGCCAGTATTTTTCGTTGTTGTGGGGGAAAAAAACGCCCCCTCGGATTTTATAACAGCCCCCTCAGTAATTTCATCCTGGAGCCGGGCCTGAGCCACAGCACTAGTTTAAGGTGGGCTGAATTTAAGGTGGACCAGCTATTCTCATAGACAGGCTGCCCATATTTTTTTGCAGTTTTTGCAGGAGCATCCCTCAAGACAGATTTAATTCTGAGGCAACACTAGCATTTTCAGAGTATTATCCTTCTGATAACAATAACAAAGTGCTAATTAAAATGCTTTTTCCTCATTTGCCATGTCTCTATTAGACATGTAACGTTGTTTGGCTGCAAATAACGATAACTTTTCATTCCATTTCATTTTCCATTTCAAGTTCCAAAACATACAGTCAACCAATGTTGCAGTCCTGCTCCCGTCTTTAGAATATAAGCAGGAGGGAAAGACAAACAACAAGCTTTTTCTGTATTTGTTGTCTGGGTATACATTAAGCTTGCTTTTACACGCTTGTTGAGACAGCCAAGCTTAATGGACTTTGTGTGTAAAACATCATCAATGAATGGTGCTGCACAATGAATAATTAATTGCACTGCTGTTGAATATCCTGTATGCCTTTACTTATTCAAACTCTTCACATAAGACTGTGCATCCTGAAAGCCAAAGAAAAAAATCACAGTGTTGTTTAGAGAAATTATAAGTATAAGTTGCATTAACAGAGAACCAGAGACTGGTGCACTCTTAAAACGTGGAAATTAGTTAGCATTTTGACATTTCCAGTTGCTTGTGTGTCAAAGTCAATGTTTTTTTAAATGTCCCATGTCATGCTTTTCTGGTTATTACCCGTCCCCTTGTGTGTTATGAAGGTTTTTTTATGCATGTAAACGGTCTGGAGAGTCAAAAATCCTCAAAGTACACCCTGTAGCGAGTACAACTCTATCTAACACAGAAAAGACCAAAATGAACCAATCCGCGGAGCTCCTCACACACCAGGATCCCTTGGCGTCACTATCAAACGCAGTGGGGGGACCTTTAGCGTACATTTTCAACTAACAGGGAGTCCCATTGACTTGCATAGAGCTTCGTGGTTGGTAATAGACGAGTTGGGATCGCGGAGAAATACTCTCCGCAGACCCATTCTCACAGCGTTATAAACCTTTTTCTTACTCAATATCAAGCCACACTTATTGTTTTTACTTCGGCTGTGAGTGTTTTTGTGCTCAGGATGAGTTTCGCGCTGTCTCACTGTATCGATGTATCGCAGAGCCAGAAACCACACCAGTAAGCCAGCTCACTGAGCAGCGAGCCTCGCAACGTCCCGACCAATCAGAGCACAATGGGCTCACAGGGAGGGGGGGGCAGGAGCTCCAACAAGCCGTTTAGGGTTAGGGTGCCTGGTATGAGAAACCAATGTGAGTTTGGAAAATTGCACAATATAAATCTATTCTAGTAGACCTCAACAATGGAATTATGATCAGTAGAAATGGCCATGACATGGGACCTTTAAATAATGTTTTGGTTAGATGCCTAAGGTAAGGTATTTGGTGTGGAAACAAATGTTCATGTTCTCATTCATAACACTCCGTTCGATGTCTCACTATGGGATGCGCCTCATCGCGGAGCAAACAAAAGCATCAATCTCATTACGCCAATCCTGATTGGCTGGTGATCTTGACGTCAACGTCAGGGAATCACCCCCTATAAGTAGCTTGCGCCATGACGCATGCGTCATTCAAACAGGACAAGCAGGAACCCCACGCTGCCAGCGAAGGTGGACTGTTTCCAGTCGACCATGACTGAACGGTCCTACAGAGCCGCAGCGTTGTCCGCCAGGGCTCTGAACGTTTCCTCACTGCTAACCGCATAACAAGCGGAGCTCTGTGAGGATATGTCGAGTAATCCTGGACCGGCCGTTCTGGACGAGTTGGCCGCGATCACAGACATTTGTCTCCGTGTCCAACGCTGCACCGTCCAGGCCACGGGCAAAACAATGGGGATCATGGTGGTGCAGG
This sequence comes from Pseudochaenichthys georgianus, assembly GCF_902827115.2. Lineage (NCBI taxonomy): Eukaryota > Metazoa > Chordata > Actinopteri > Perciformes > Channichthyidae > Pseudochaenichthys > Pseudochaenichthys georgianus. The sequence goes on along the minus strand of NC_047509.1, from coordinate 34,242,287 downwards.
AAAGAGCTACATGGCTCAACCTCACCTCACCTCCCAGACCGGGAAAAGGAGGATGTGCTTGACATGCCCATCGTTCCCAAGGGGATTTTTGGCTCCGCTCTTGCCTCCATGCAGAGGAGATGCGAGTCAAAAAAGAAGGAGGACGAGGCCCTCCACCTCTGCCTCCCTCGAAGGGCCCAGCCGCTGCCTTCGCCAAGCTGCCCCGAACCCTGCTCGGAACCCTGCTGAGTCCCCAGCCCAGGCAGGGGACGAGGGCGAGCTGGCCTAGAAAATCTCCGGTTCCGGCTGCAGCCCAGGCGCAGCCAACCCACAATTTTCGGCCAGCAGTCGAAGAAGAAGCGAGCGGCGTGACAGCCCCTCCTTCTCCCCTCTGTGACAGAGCTGGAAGTCTATGGTTCCCCAGCTCTAAATGTGTTCCCGCCGCCTCGAGAGATGCCTCAACACCATCCTCAAGTCCGCATAAACACATGTCACACACTTATTGATTTTTCTGTCATAAAACATTTTCCGCTGACGCATCCAGGCTTCGAACCAAGGGCGCAGCTCGAAAAAATGAAAAGAAAAACAGTAAAAACAATAAACAGTCCGTCAACTGTTCCCCTTCTGAGAGCAGCTATGGCCTCTCTCAAAGGGCGGACAATTGACGGGTCTGTGAAGGCACCACCGTCACGCGCATGCGAAGTGCCGGCTGGGGCTGTAAGGGCACCACCGTCACGCGCATGCGCTGTGTCTGTGGGGATTGTCGAAATGGGGCACCACAGTGCTCAGACACTGGAGGGCCCCATAACACAACAAATAGAGACTCAGAGGGGAAGAGACGTGACATCTCCACTGGCTCTAAGGAGCATGCAGTGGAAGATGCTCACATCATCTGCTTGGGTTTCTCAAGACAGTTACACGGAGCTACAGACTCCAAGTCACCGTCACCCCCCCTCGCTTCTCGGGCATTCTGCATTCGCAGGCCCGAGGAGAGTCAGCCCATATTCTGGAGAGAGAGATTCTCTCACTCCTAGAAAAGAGGGCTATATCTATTGTACCCGCCGAGCAGAGTCAGGGCGTCTTCTATTCCAAGTACTTCCTCGTTCCCAAACGGGGAGGGAACGGAATTCGGCCAATACTTGATTTGAGGGCTCTGAACAAATATCTAAAAAGATATTCAGAATGCTCACTCACACATCTCTGCTGCGGCTCGTGCGACAAGACGACTGGTTTACATCAGTCGACCTGAAAGATGCGCATTTTCACATCCCAGTATATTACCCACACAGGAAATATCTGAGATTCGCATTTCAGGGGATCTGTTATGAATACAAAGTACTCCCCTTCGGTCTGTCTCTCAGTCCAAGGGTGTTTGTACGATGTACGGAAGCCGCGATAGCCCCGTTAAGACAACAGGGTATTCGCCTGGAGACCTACCTGGACGACTGGCTGCTTCTCGCACAGTCGGAGCAGGAGGCTGTTACGCAGACAAATGTCCTCGTAAAGCACCTGCTCAACCTGGGTTTCATAATAAACACAGAGAAGAGCATGTTGTGCCCCGCGCAGACTATACTCTTCCTGGGTTTTTGCCTGAACTCGGTGCCCTTTTCAGCTCGCTTGTCAGTGGAAAGAGTGAAAGCTTTCAGAGCTTGTCTCGCTCTTTTCCAGCTGCGCAAACATGTTCTCTTCAGATCATGTCTGCGATTGCTGGGGCTCATGGCATCAGCCATCCTGGTCGTACGACTGGGACGCTTACACATGAGGGAGTTTCAGCGCTGGGTGGCCGCCCTAAAACTAAACCCTGCGCGCCATCTGTGAAATGCGTAATGGCACTGCGCCACTGGCTGCACCCGACTTTTCTAGTACGAGGTGCGCCTATGGGTGCTGTCCTTTCACGGAAAGTGGTCACCACGGACGCATGTCTGACAGGTTGGGGAGGTATTTATGATGGTCGCCCGGTGAGGGGTCTCTGGAGCAGAGACCTCCAGCGGGCGCACATAAATTACCTGGAGCTTTTAGCGGTGTTTCTCACCCTAAAACACTTTCTGCCTTTCCTCAGGGGACATCACGTCCTCGTGAGGACAGACAATACGACCACAATATCGTATATTAACCGCCAAGGGGGTTTGCGTTCTCTCCAGTTACACACACTGGCGCGCAAACTGATCCTATGGAGCGGTAGACGTCTCCTCTCTCTGAGAGCGACGCACGTACTGGGAGTGATGAACATCGGGGAAGATCTACTGTCCAGAGGTATACCACTTTATGCAGACTGGACTCTACATCCAAGGATTGTGAGCCAGCTGTGGGTGCGTTATGGTAGAGCCACGGTGGATCTGTTCGCATCGAAAGACAACGCTCAGTGTCAGCTGTTCTTTTCGATGCGCGATCTAAATGCACCATTAGGCGTGGATGCACTCGCGCACGATTGGCCCCCGGGCCTTCTGTACGCGTTCCCACCCCTGGCTCTGATACCTCCAACTCTGACCAGAGTGAGAGAGCAACGCCACACACATATCCTGATAGCTCCGCACTGGCCAGCTATGTACTGGCTAGCGGAGATATATCAGCAGCTGTGCGGGCAGCCATGGCAGCTCCCACTACGCAGGGACATACTGTCCCAAGTGGGGGGGGGCGATCTTTCACCCACACCCAGAGCGCTTGGCTCTATGGGCCTGGCCCGTGAGTGGTACAATCTGAATACAGTGTGACATGAAGCTGACCCTGGCAGCTGCCAAGCGAGCCAGTGGCACTCATGCACTATCTGTACAGTCTTCATGCACTCAGTTCGCCCCAGGGCAAACAGAGTGTGGTTGAAGCCCAACCCTGCCTTTATCTTAAGGCGGTTGGTTCAGGTACCACATTTGACATTGAGGCATCCTCCCCGCCACTGTATTCCTCCGGAGAACATCGGCCGGATTTGCCGTGTCTAGCCCGTGCTTTACGCACGTACAGGGACAGATCAAGGGTGCTTCGTCATAATGACCAACCCCTTGTGTCCTGGGCTAACCCTTATAAGGGCAAGCCTGTTACTAAGCAACGGCTCTCCCACTGGTTTGTGGAAGCAATTGCTTTGGGGCCCATACGAGTCAGAGTTCGCAGGCACCCTCGGGTCCGCGAGCTCTTTCGACTCAGGGTATGGCTGCATCCTGGGCTCTGTCCAGGATGTCTCCCATCCAAGACATTGATGCAGCGGCGAGCTGGTCCTCGCCGCTCACTTTTGTCCGCCTCTTAACAGGCTGGATGTTCTGCTCCCAGTGTGACTCAAGCAGTGCTGGGCACCTGGTTGAGTCAGAGCTCTACCTGTTAAGTTCTGGTTGGTTTGGTGATTTTCGAGATAAGCCCGTCTGACAATACGGGAGCTACAATTTCCCATAGTGAGACATCGAACGGAGTGTTATGAATGAGAACTATAGGTTACTTACGTAACCCCAGTACTCAGAGTAACATGAAGTGAGATGTCTCAACAGACGGCCCTCCTTGCTATGGTGAAGCGAGAAGAGGTGTTTATTTTGAATGACGCATGCGTCGTGGCGCAAGCTACTTATAGGGGGTGATTCCCTGATGTTGACATCAAGATCACCAGCCAATCAGGATTGGCGTAATGAGATTGATGCTGCTGTTTGCTCCGCGATGAGGCGCATCCCATAGTGAGACATCTCACTTCATGTTACTTTGAGGACTGGGGTTACGTAAGTAACCTATAGTTTTGTATACAACATAAAACACCTCAGCAAAATCCGACAGACGAATATCTTAAGATTCTATGTGTCATAAAAATGGCAGATGCTAACAAATGACTTGAAACTATGAAACTACAAAATGTCATCATAGCAAAACATTAGCCACCTTTATTTAGCAGTGATGACATGACGCCATGCGACCATCATTCAGTTCAGTATAGTCTAACTTAGCTTTTTGTTTCTGGCAATTGCATTTACACCTCAAAAATTATAAAAGTGATGTTAATATGTGAAGATTATCCTGCTAAGCATAACGTGTAAATTGCATAAATATATGTTTTTCACATATCTTATTTATTTTAAAACATGAATTCCAATGGAAAGATCTCATTGGCTTTTTGTCTACAGAACCCTTACGATGCTAACCACCGGTTTACTGTAGATCAGACCGAGAGCTACCTAAAAGATAAGGAACTCCATCGAGGGCTACTTGTTTGATATACTCTTTCTGAAGAATAAAACATTTTAAGATTTCCTTTAAATAATTAATATCATGCCTTAATAGGCTACATTTAAGAAAATATGTTGTACTTATTAATGTTTCCCATGATCTCCCTGTCACTTTGGTGGTTGGGAGACATTTTTTAGATGAAAATAAAACTGTATTGCACGCCAGCCTTTCTTTTGTACACACCTATTTGTTACCAACACCTGTAGACTCAGGATGTACAGAGCCAGGCTACAGACTATGTGGTAGGAACATACACTGTATATAAAGGGAACCATTATATGTGTGGCGTGAGGAAAATTATTGATGAGGCCAATAATCTCCGTCTTTTTTTAGGAGACTTGCACACACCTGTTCTTCACGGCAACAAAAGAGTTTTATAATAATTAAATATTAACAGTGACATTTAAAAAAAGGTGAGTGTCTGTGTGTGCCTCGGACAGATGTGTTTATGTTGTTCTGACTGCAGAGACTCTGCGGACACAGAGAGACTGAATTAGCAGAAACACTTACAGACAGAGTTCAAACGTTTTCTAACATTTCTCTCAGCAACGTGATCAGAAGTCGTAAATGCACTCTGAAGTTGGATTTCATTTACTGATCCTGAAAACACTCGCTGCATGGGGCAGAAATCCTGCAGCATGCATGTGCAGTGCATGTGTCATAGCTTATTTTTAGATACAGTTTCAAACCGTAGCGTAGGTTTGGCTTTTTCCATATACATGCTCAGAAGTAATAATGAGTACTAATGTCCGGCAGTGGCTCAGTAAGTGGGGCTAGGACTGGGAGCTGTAAGGTTGCCGGTTCAAGACCCCGACCAGACCTAAAATATGGAGTGTGGATTGCTACTTGGAGAGTACCCAGGTCACCTGGTGCCCTTGAGCAAGGCACCGGACTCCCCCCTTCCCCCCTCACTCCCATTGTTCTCCGGCGCTGTACAATAGCTGAACAAATGTCACTCTGTGTGCTCTGCATGTGTGACCATTAAAGAGGGTTTCATCCCTCCCTATAACAAACCCCATGAAGAGAATACATAACAGTCAGGATCACTGTGTTAGAATTTTTATGTAACTTCAATCTCAGTTATTTACTTTAATCCAAGTTAATTTAAGTTCTCACATTAATTTCAAGAATAAAGCTTTTGCTAAATTATACTTGAGTAATATACTACTGTATAATACAATGTCTTTATCAAAAGGGAAGCAGGTTGTACCTACAAGTTGAATTGTCATCATTTAAATGCTGTTGGGTGTGTCAGTTAAATCAGGAGAGACTTCATTTGTTTGAAGAACATTTATTGACACATATGATAAATGTTAAGTCTTTGGCGATTACACCCCGATCCTGACCTGAAATCATATATATACTGTAAAGGGGGAAATGCAGCCATGAGCATATAGGGAACGCCCCCCCAGGGTCTAGATACTGGTGGTGATGCTGAAGATCTGGATTTGATGAGGAGATGGGATGAGGTCTTTGGATTAGCTCTCCTGGCACTGGATATGATGAAAGGAGGTGGATGGGGAGGAGGCGGGCGGCAGGAGAGAGGAGAACCATTTTAAAGTTTGGCTGCAGCAAGGTGATTGGCTACTGGAGAATGAGGTGAAATGTAATAGGTTAAAGAGAACGCCCGTGATGAGCTGATTATATGCAGCTGCGGATTAATGTATATACACCCAGTCTTCCTGAAAGGACTTGCAACAACCTTATACACACACAGAGAGAGTTGATACTTTGGCTAGTACTTATAAACAAAGTTTATGCTATGCAGAGGTGGATGAAACAATCCCAAAACAGCCCTTGGCTACTTTAAAATCCAACAATGGTGGGAAATAGTATAAACCTAGCTTATCACCTGAAGCATCACAATAATAAAGCATGCAGAGGACAAGGCCTGATATTCTCACAAACCTGAAATTAGCAGAGAGGAACTCAGAAAAACACTCCTTATACAAACAAAACGACCTTCTGTTCATTCATATATTAATGAAATGAAGCGAATCATCTTTCAGCTCTGATTAGGGAACTGTAGTATGTGAAGCATGTAGCTTTTCAAAAATAATGTATTGTTTTCCATCACCTTCCTAATTCGGAAGTACATCATCTTTGAGATATTGCTAGCGTTTAGGCCTCCACTAGACATTGTTAACATTCAGTGTATTCATTAGCATTAAAGTGCTATTCATTCACTGCAAATCAAATTTTATTTATATAGCACATTTCTAAACGATTTTTGGTCGAGCCAAAGTGCTGTACATATAATAAAAATAGCCTACAGTAGCGACACTTTACAGCAAATACAACAGCACAGATTGTTCAGAATATCAGTATGAGAAAAACGACACCCTCTATCCTTAGACCCTCACATCGTACAAGGAAAAACTTCCAGAGAAAACCCACAGTTTAAGGGGAAAAAATGGGAGAAACCTCAGGGAGAGCAACAGAGGAGGGATCCCTCTCCCAGGACGGACAGACGTGCAATAGATGCTGTGTGTAAACCGAAGAGATAATACACTTTACAGCATATAGACCGAATGTTAGGAAATGCATATGTCTGTAATAAGAAGATGAATCCACGAGGATGTCAGCTACAATCCTGTGGAAGCCATCAGGGAAGCAGCATGACGAGACCCAAGGCAGGACCGCAGAGACAGGTTCAGCCACGACCCGAAGTCCACGACTTAATCCAGAACTCAGGATAGAGGATCCAAGACACAGGACTACAGCAAGAGGATCAGCCTCGACTCCGGATCCCGGCGTAGATATAGATACAAAACAAGAAAAAATATTTGGCTGGGTTAATCAGAAAAAGAGAATACACAGACACAGACAGAGAGGGAAAAGGTTATTGGATAAAAGTTATTATTGATAACCCTCTAGAAAGATCTCATGAACTTCCCCACTCAATCTATCAAGACCCGAGCAGTTCTAGATATAGGATAAGAAACAGAGATAGGGAGCACAACAACCTATCTCTTCGTCAGATGCACTGCCCCGCTTATCTAAGCGACTTAAATAGTTAAATAATAGATATACAGAACAAGCTTATTTTATGAATGTATAACGGCATGGAGAATACATATTAACGGAGACTGTGCCTTCACCTTTCATGTCAAGACATGGAGCCTAGAGAAGATTTGTATCGCTTGCAGGGACAGCCTTTTCACTAAAGACTGCAGCCAGTGCTGCTGGTCAGAAAGACTCTCTGAATGCTGCAACGTTTTACAAGTCAAATAGCCCAGCAAAACAGACAGTAATCAGCTACTGGTATCGTTGCATGTCCACTTATTTGCTGATGTGCCAATAAGAGATTATAAGGATAGCTTTGGCTGAGTATCTCAATAGAGTGAGTTTGGATATTGTGGAACATGCCGGGTCAAGGGTACAGATCTGTGCATGACCTGATCTCCTTGCTGAGGAAGTCATGTAACAATTAAGTGCCTTGGGTCTGTACTTTTTGTTGAAATAAATGACTTAATATACTCAATTTGCCAACAATTGCTTTTTTGTGTGCAAACTGCTTCAATCCTAACAATATTACAGCTTTATTCAGTCCAGTTAGAAACAATATCTCTGCAGAGACACCATTTATCTCCCACCTCTAGACTCTCTCAACATTTACTTCACCATCTAAATTTGCTCTCTTTATGCCTGGCTAGCTTATCTTATTATCTTCAACCCTCCAAGGCAAATTCCAAACCAATGTGTCGTTTATTCCCTTTCTATATGTCTGTAATCTGCAGTCTGACTGTCAGAAGTTCTTTCTTCCTTCCTCTGTCTGTCTCCCTACCTCTTTGTCTCTTGTCTTTTTTTGATGGCGAGGAGGAATTATCTACCTGTCCTGTGTTGAGTTTGCCTGGCTTGCATTGTGTCTGCCAGACTCATTGTCATAGTATATCACTGTCATAGTATTTGACAGCCACACCTGTCCGCTAAGTACTAAGCAGTGTTTCTCCTGTCTGTCTCTATTTGTGTAGTTTGCAGAACACGGGTCTGTTCAGCTGGTGCAGTGCGTGTCTGATAATCAATGCGACACATACGGACCCTCGGAGCCATGACCTTGTCCGTTGCACTAAAGTAATCTCCAACAACATTCTCCTCTGACCTGCCGTGACCTGTACTGCTTTGCTGCTGGATGTTTTTGTCAATGCACATATACTCTGCAGATATAGGAGCTAATATTTAGGGTTTTCAAAGAACATTAGGCAGCTTTCCAAAAAGTTGGTGCTGGTCAATGTGTCCGCAAAGATTTTAATGTCCCAGACAATTGGGAGAAATTGCCACCAATAGACGAGTGAATGATGGAAAAATAATAAGTACCATTTTTTTTCACAAGGCTATATTGTAACTCTCAACACAAATAATTTCCCTCAGCTTAAAGCCTTCTTGTTCTCATATAAAAACAACGAAATGATTGAACAGAGCTATTTGTAAAGCAAAACACATGTAGGATTGTCTGACATTTAAATTAGGACATACTGCTGCTGACTTTTCACTGGACATTATGACTGGAGAATTTTTTTATTTTAATGTATCAATTGGTCAAAGAAACACTGGCAACTTCAACCAAAAAGCCTCAAAATGCAGTTATCAATTATTTTGTATTAAAACATTTGAAATGTTTTACTCCAAAATTACTGGAATGTTTTTTTTCACTGTCAAAATATCATGCATGGCTATAAAACATAACCAAAGTCTGTCCAAGATATAAGAAACCATGGACCTAGCCAAAAGCAACTCGATTAATATTGTCTATCTAGTTAAACTGTACTGTAAAACCACCAATGTCATGTTTTCCCTAGAGTGAAAGGAAGTATTTTCCATCCCAAAATAATATGCATATTTTACTTTTACAACTGAATGGAATTCTGTGGCAAATGTATCTTTACTTATCTTTGCAGATGTCAGAATCTGTAAGTAATTGCTGCAAGAGGTATGGAAAGACAATGCAATTAAGTTCTGCTATACCGGCTTCAAAAAATAAAAGTCTGCAACAGCTACTTTGACACTCCTCAGGCCTTGTCAACAGTGCTCAATGGCTGCACGGTGAACGTTCACCAACCTTTAACATACTAAAAATGAAGATGCACAAGAATCCCTTCATGCTGTAAGGCTCATCGGGAACAATAAGCTCGAAGATATTATTTGGGGCTTGTCTAACACATGCCTCATACTGTAACGGATGTGATCTAATATCACCCAGATTTCCAGATGCAGAGGATCAACACTTAAGACTACTGACGTGAAGATAAGAAAATATAAACAATTATTCAGCTTTCCCGTCAGCTTTTTATTTGACATGTATTGTCATTTTATGTTTGTAAGGTACACAAGTTCTAAGAGGAGGGGTTCCTTGTTAGCACTTAAAATAAGAGCTTGAGTAAAAATGCCTGTATAAACGAACGAACACAATATGACTTGCCTACACTCAAAACCACAATATGTATATGCAAGCAGTGTAGATTGTACCAATTAAAAATGTTTTAATTGTCACATTAAACAAACATCAACTGATATGAATTGTAAGATGTTGCATAACATTTCCCCACATTACACAGTCAGTTCCTATGTATTGTCTGAATTTGTCTGTCTATTTGTTTAACTTAACATTTGTGTTTTGGGGAGACATAGAAAGAAGTTTAAAAAGTAAATGAACTCAGTTTGAACAGAAAAGGGTTAGGGTTAGGGGGAAATAACCCTAACCTAACCCTAAAATATTGGCTTCCAAAATGTAGTGGAGTACAGTATAAACTAAAGTATAAAGAAGCATTATATGAAAAAAAAAACACTGGTCTCTTGTCACATTTGATCTCACAATTTCTAAGTGGATTATTATTTCCCCCCGACAAATCTGATGGTGTTGAAGCCAGTGGCGTTTTTTTGGCATTGACCGGTTCACGCAGTCTTCAAAATAACCAAGCAACCTAAATTAATTTGTAATTTGTCTGTCCAATGACCTTGCTCCCTTTCATGTCATGTGATACCTTGCGTGACAAGCGAACCGTTTAATCAACCTGTACTGTACTATCAGCAGCAAGTTCGGCAGCATTATAAAAAATTGAATATCTTGCATTTATAATGTACAGCAAACCAAAGCACAAGAGCGGCGCTCAAAAGAGAAAGGACAAGAGAGAACAAGGAGATGTAACAGCTAAACTGACAAAATTAGACCGTTTTTTTTGTCATACATCGTCCTCGAAATTGAGCGCTAACGTCAGCAATGTTGACGTGCAACGGTAGCCAGAGGCTAATGAGCTCACCTGCCTCACCACCATCATTGCCATCTAGCTCCACAAGTGAAGCTGTATCCGTGGCCGTGGCTGTGCAACCTTCTTCTCCAGCCAGCCAGGAGGAGAGGCTGGATTTGGCTGTGCCCGGCGTTGGTCCAACAGTTCCCCCAAGGGCCCCAACCGATAAGGGACTCTATGGCGCTATCGAGACCCCCGACGCCAAGATCAAAAGCTATATTATAGCAACCGGACCATGTAGGCCTACCGGCCCATTCCCCAGAGACAAACATCAAGGAAACAGGTGTAATCCTCTTCTTAGTTCACTGTGCCGTTGTCAGGTTGTGGTGGTTTGAGGCCATAGACTGTTGTTGATAGCCTACATGTGGCGCTTCTGAGTGGTTGTGTATGTCCGTGCGTGTGTGAGCGCATCAGCGTTTGTTTATGTTTGGGGAGGGGGGGCTGTAATACATACAATCAATGTCTATATGGCGTAATTTAGATTAAAGGTGGGGTAGGTAATTTTGGAGAAACCAGCTCGAGTGCGCTAGAATTTGAAAATACACAGCCGGAAAAAATCTGCCACTTCCTTACAGAGCCCCTCCTCCAACACACACAAATGCACACATGACCAATGAGGGCACGAGATAAGTTTGTGCACAGATGGAAGGCTGACAGGCAGGTAGGCCATCCAGTTATTTTAGCCGGACCGGCTAAAATGATTGGTCGTGCTTTTTACAGTACCACGGCTTCCACAGATGACATTTTTGTATGGATTTTTTGTCAAAGCACTTCAGATATTCATTGCTATCAGGATGTTAAGAGCATTCCATGGAATATAACAAAAAGTGTATCTCGAGCCGGTTTCTCAAACTTACCTACCCCACCTTTAAATACACTGTTTTAATTTAAAGCAGTTTTATTCTGAAAACCAGAAGTTAAATGCACTCATTTAATTTAGAACTGTTTTTTATTCTGAAAACCGGAAGTTCACATAGTGACTTCCGGTTTTGTGAATAAATATTGTTAGCTTTAATTTAAGGTTAACATTAGCATGTGGCTAAATTAAATGTTCATACTTTAATACTTTATATATCTTAGCATATTCATACACACTGTTAATACTGTATATCTAGTGTATTCATACCCCTCACTGTTTATTCATCATTCAATTAATTCTATATTTTATTCTGTAGATTGTGAACATTACTTTTCACTGCTTTTTGCACTCCTGGTTAGAAGCTAAACTGCATTTCGTTGTCTGTCTGTAAGATGTGCAATATCAATAAAGTTTAATCTAATCTTGAGCAGGAACAAATGTATTTACTTAGTACATATCTGACATTAACGATTATACACATGTGTGCATTCTTTATTAATGCAAACTGGTCAAGACCACTGACGTGGGATTTGTTATCTATGTTCGTTATTCTCGCGTCCAAGAGAGAAGCTTTAAAAGGAGACTAAATGGAGTCTCTGAGAAGGTTCAAATGGTACTTTAATTAATAAAAAGGCACGGTAATGTTACAAGCAGGATATTGTTCAGTCAGGAGAGAAAGTCTTCAGCTTCCTCTCCCTGTGGTGGCCGTGCAGAATAGAGCTCACAAGCATTCGTCCTTCCCGCTTGCTGGCTGTTTACTCCTCCTCTCTAGGGGCTGTGACGTAGGAGACTTCCCCCTCGTTCTTCTGTGTCAGATATTGCGTTAAACGGAGGATTTCGACATTTTACATTCATTGTATAACTAGACACGCCTCTTCTCCTCCTAATCTCTTTCATGAATTTTCATCTAAATACATTTCAAACGCTGAAATCAACACTCTAAAAAATACAGGAAATACTTGGTTTCCGGTAGTTCCGGATGTTGTCACATGCTACCCACGTCTGTAAACAATAACGTATTCAAATAAACTGTACCTTCATTTAATATTCCATCCATCCATCCATCCATCTTCTCCCGCTTATCCGTGGTCGGGTCGCGGGGGTAGCAGTTCCAGTAGAGAGCCCCAAACTTTCTTTTCCCTGGCGACATCAACCAGCTCTGACTGGGGGATCCCAAGGCGCTCCCAGGCCAGCGAAGAGATATAATCCCTCCACCTGGTCCTAGGTCTACCCCTTGGTCTCTTCCCAGCTGGACGTGCCTGGAACACCTCCCTAGGGAGGCGCCCAGGTGGCATCCTAACTAGGTGCCCGAACCACCTCAACTGGCTCCTTTCGACGCGAAGGAGGAGCGGCTCAACTCCGAGTCCCTCCCTGATGACCGAACTTCTCACCTTATCCCTAAGGGAGACACCAGCCACCCTGCGGAGAAAACCCATCTCGGCCGCTTGTATCCGCAATCTCGTTATTTCGGTCATGACCCATCCTTCATGACCATAGGTGAGGGTAGGAACGAAAATGGCCCGGTAGACAGAACTTTTCCTTCTGGCTCAACTCCCTTTTCGTCACAACGGTGCGGTAAAGCGACTGCATACCGCTCCCGCTGCTCTGATTCTCCGGCCCATCTCACGCTCCATTGTTCCCTCACTCGAGAACAAATTGTATTTAATATTCAGCAATAATAATCTCTTGGTTCAATTCGTTGTAGTGTTAAATCAGTAGGTTTCGGTGTGCATCACTCCATGTTATTTCGCTGCTAAATTCACATCTATAGGAAATGATATATTAGCCACATGCTAAATGCTAACCGGAGATGAAGGATTTTCAGAATAAAAGCTTGGTATTGAGAACTTCCGTTTTTTTCCAGAATAAAATAGCATTTCAACTGACAGTATGTTTAAGCTACTTTATGCTATCAAACATTGATTTTAGTTTCTAACAGATTTCTATTGCATCCACTTCCTCTGCAACGAAGAACGCCAATGCAATTTCCTCCATTGCAAACCGAGTCAAGCCGACTCCGAGCTGTCCGACTTCAGGCGATCTTTTTGCGACCTCCCCCAGCTGCAATCGGCTATTCTCGTCTACTTTCAAGGCGAGCCGCAGCTCATCTCAAATACATTTGTTTAATTAAATGCTGTTAACTTTTAAGAAAGCTTCCTTGGACTCTTTTCAGCTAATCCTGCTCTCAGGTTTAAATCACCGTTAACACCCCAAAACAATATTTGCACCGGGGCCAATCACAACCTTGCTGCGCCACTGGTTGAAGCTTTTGATTTTTGTCAACAGGGATTATGTCTCATATTACAGTTTAATATACATTTTGCTTCAATAGGAATGCTTACTAAATATGAATCCCTATAACCTTTACTCATAATGGTCACGTTTTAAAGGTGTGCATCTGCTGCACTCTGGGTATTTTCTGCTCCCTTTCATGAGTGCATCATGCAAAAACGTATATTTTATCGGAATTTATGGTAAATTAATGAATAAAAGGTCAATTTTGTATATTTAATTGGATTTCATTTACCGGGTACAGAAAGTCACTTAAGAACTGTATACCCCTAATGATAACAAAAATACATTTTGGACCTACCTACTCCATTGTACTGTATTTTGTCATTGTCTCATATGCTCATTTGTTTATTATTTGTAAACGCAGGAACAATTAGTTAATACAAAATGCATTTTCATACCTCTCTGACACTGAAATGAGACACATTAAACCTTTAAAAGGACTCACACTGTTATATATAATAAATAACTCCAACCTCCTGTTTAATCATGTCTTGTCTTGGTTTATATTGCATGGATTCACAATGAATACAAAATAAGTGTGTGATACAGAATGAGTAATTATGTAACAATACATTTATTTATACATGAGAAAAAAAAAATAGTTACCATTAATTATGGTAATTGTAATGACACATAATGCTTTGACCTTGACTCTCACCAGCCTGCACCATGGGCAGAGATGAAGCAATTCTTACAGTTTCTTGGTGAAATGCCCGTAAAGTGAAAGACGATATTGACCTTATGTATCAGGAGGCACCATCCTCAGGCAAGAGGGGTGGGCAGAAACTCATTAAACTGTAACGCACAGACGGAAATGATTATAGCTATATTGGAAAGACAAATAGTCACTATAACATTTACAGTTTTATTCTCAAGCGTGAGAGTACCATACTTCAGGATATTGTTTGCTTGCTTTCCACACTCAATGCTATGGTTAAGTTAGACATTTTTGATAGGGAGGGTGCAGTTAAATATGTTAAACTAATAAACACCTGGTTGTTAATATGTCTACATAGCTAAAACAAATGCAGTTTAAAACAACAAATCTTCAGTATATTAAAACATATATGTGTAACTAAATGGTAAAACTGCACATATAATAACCATCAGAAAGTTTTGGTCACAGTTAACCTGCTATGATGGCAACTGAGTGTTTAGTGAAACAAATTATGATGATTTGTTTTTTTGTCAGCGAGGACTATTTCAAATGAAGGATTATTAAAAGTCATTCAAGTTAAAGCTGCTAGCTGTAGGGGCTCTCTAAAACACATAGAGGTTTTTTTTCATCTAAAGTATTTGTCCTAGAGGTGTCAGATCCTCACAAATCTGTTGAATTATAGACCTGTTTTAAGATCTATCGTTAAAAGGGTTAGAAATGAAAACGTGTTAGTTAAGGGAGTCATGGTGGTTTCTGTTAGAAATAAGCACTCAAGATGGTTGCCCACAATTTGTGAAACCTCTTGCGAGATGTTGAAAATGAAACCTGACCTCATGGTTAAAGGTAGAAAGGGTTTTTTGAGAGCAGATCCCAAAAATGTTTTCCACAACCATAACACTTGGTTAAGTTAACGGAATTGTTGTGCTAACACTTAAAAAAAAAAACAATGGTTTTAGAAACCATTATTGACAGTCCCTCATTAGGTCCACTAGACTAGAGCATGGTGACAGATCTATTGCCAAATGCCACCTTTTCAAAATTATCTCCTGCCAAAATGTTTGTTAGCTCAGTCATCTCTTCCCAGACTAGAGGTGTCTGAGGCCAAGCCTTCAGCTTTACCGCTCTATCATCTGATATTCTCTGTAAACCTTTCCAAACCAAAGCACTAAGATGCTTTTCGGAAGCTGGGCTTAGCTCTGCTTAGTACCAGATGACTCCTCAAGCCCCATGCTGCTTCCAATACCGCAGAACTGCCTGCAGCCAGGCCATAAGTGATAGAGAGAATGAAGCGGGAGCACAGGGAGAGCAGACACGGTGAGAGACGATGGGGGTAGATGAGAGATAAAAGGATGACAGGGGAAGTGGAAGAGTGAGAGAGAAGGCTGTAGAGGCAAAAAGAGAGCGAAGGAGGGGGGGTCTAAGATTACCAGTTTGTTTGAGCATCCGTCCATCCCGCTGAGACAGAGAGATGAAAGTGTGAGGATAGCTGGGCGGCTAGTGAGAGGAGAGGTGAAGTGAGCTCCTGCGGGGACAGCAAGGAGCAAAGCAGGCGGGTGGTTAGAGTAGGTGAAAATAGCCAGAGCTGAACTAGGATCTGAATTCCTAATGCCACATTTGCTTTTCATTGTCTCCAGTATTGTGTGGTTTTCAGCTTGCCAGCAAAGCACTTATAATCAGAGCTCAAGCGCGATAGAAAGTCCCTTATGGGTGCTGTTCTGGATTTCATCAATCTAGCCTGATGTAATATAGGTAAGTTGTCAAAGGAATCCGTCCCCGAGAATAGCTTTAAAAATATATTCCTTTTAGGAAGTAACTTGGATACTTGATGGAGCCATGTGCACAGTTTGAAGAACACACACAGAGAGCAGGGTTTAAACTAAGGCCAAAGTCTGCAAGAGATCCCTTTAAAGTGGACCTATCATGCTTTATTTGAACAATATATTGTAGGGCCATATATAAAGTATATAAATATAGCTTTTTTTTCAAAATACCAAACAGATCCTGCATTTTAGACATGCCTCATTTCGCTCTATTTGCTCTTTCCAGCCCTGTTTTTGCAGGGGCTGATTCTGTGACGTGACTTTAATGCAAATTAGCTGCAGTTGACCACGCCCCCCTGCAGGAGAGGGGAGCTTGCTCTGAGATCAGCTGCTGGGCTCTCAGAAGAGGGGGACAAAAAGAGATCTCCGTCCTCCGTGTATTATTCTTATATGAGCTATTATTCATTTGTTTTAAAGCTCAATAAATAACAAAGAAGACCTTTGACCGGCACTTTTTTCTAATTTTGTCCAGAAGATTTAAACTTTAACGGACATGTTGACCGGCGGAAAAAAATCTAACTGAAACTCTGCCGCACTCTGCTCGTTCCTTTGGAAGAGGCGGAGAGGTGGGTGTTTGTCATCTGCTGGTGGCAAACCAGAGATAATTACAGTGCTTGCCTCAACGGGGAGGGATTGCATTGAATAACAGCAGCAGGAGCAAAACGGATGAGGATGATCCATAGCCGCATCGAGCCAGTGGTGGACTCACAGCTTCCACAGGAACAAGCTGGTTTTCGATATGGAAGGTCAACAGTAGACCAGGTAACGCTACTCTCTCAGGACATCGAAGACAGCTTCCAGGACAATGAGAAAGCTGGGGTAGTGTACCTGGACCTGACTGCCGCATATGACACCGCCTGGCACCGTGGACTCCACCTGAAGCTGTTGAGGACAATACCAGACCGGCATATGGTTAAGTTCATCATGGAGACGCTTACCAACCACAGCTTTGTCCTCCAGACCAGCAATGGCCAACGCAGCAGGCTCAGAAGACTGAGGAACGGTGTTCCGCAGGGGTCGGTTCTCTCGCCGATGCTGTTCAACATTTATGTACATGACCTACCTGACACAACATCCAAAAAGTACGGCTGTTCTGTCCTTGATGTGTGTTTTTGGTGTATATCTGTCGTATATGTGTTTTCTAGGCTGTGTTTTGGCACCACCTTGTGGTGGTTGGTTGACACTGCTGCCCCAAGTGGTTTATTCGATTCCTGTTGCTAAGAGAACGAACTTGTTTGTTTCCGAGTGTGCTCCACGTGTAGCTTGGGTTGTTTCATGAACGGACGTCTGCTCTCCATGGGCTGTGCTTCGTATTTCCCGCTGGTTCACGCATCGTCTGTGAGTGTTATTGTCCGACAGGCTGTGGCTTAATGGGAATATGTTGTATGTAAAATGTTTATGTTTGTAGAAATGCAGTGAGTATTCCTTGTGGCTAAGCTACTAGCGGCTAGGCTGATTAGCTTCTCAGTTTGTGCGCCGTAGCTCATTGTATGAAGTATTCTGTTTATTTAGCTCGTCAGTCGGGCAGTCAATAATAAACTGTTATGTCTGTATTGTCTTTACAGTTTCACCAAGTAAAGAGACTTCAGTAAAACTGACAACTGCGCTGGAGTTTTCTTTCAAACGGTTTAACTGGATGGATAGCTAGCTCAGTGTTGGTGAGACCCTCACAACGGCTATGCAGACGATCTAGCCATCATGCTGAGACAACTAACATGGAAGGCAATGGAAGATGGCCTTAATGACGACATGAGCACCCTGGTAGCATACTTTCAAAGGCGGCGTCTACAGCTCAACATCGGAAAGACAGTAGCAGCGGCATACCATCTTAGCACCAGAGAAGCTAGGAGGGAACTTGAGGTGCGTGTCAACAATAAAGGTCTGGAGGTCCAGCAAGCCCCGAAGTACGTCGGTGTGCGTCTGGATCGGACACCGAAAAGCCAAGGTAACACCGAAAGCCAAGGTAACATCAAGCACGACCAATCATTTTAGCCGGGCCGGCTAAAATGATTGTTCGTGCTTTTTACAGTACTATGGCTTTTTTATGGATTTTTTGTCAAAGCACTTAAAGGGAAATGGAAACACTTTTCAAACTGCTTTCCATGCGACAATATTACCATTAGGAAATGTATTTATCTAGTCTATTTCCAATGTAAACGATCGAGATACGCGAATTTACTTTTTGAAATATGTGCCTCTTTGACCATGGGCGCTTCCATTGCTCCGGGACTTTTCCAGTGATGTCACTGATTGGGTACGGCTTCCTGGGCCAAAGCTCAATAACAAACAACATGGCGTGCAATGCACCAGTAGTTTACATTACAAGAAAACGGTCGTCGTCAGGAGTTTATTGTATTGCCCCAGGCTGCACAAATGGATTTTATACAAAGAAGGAAGAAGTACATTTCCATAGGCTGCCACTAAAGGATGAGAAGCTGCTCAAAGTCCAGTCTGGATGCCTGGTTCAATACAAAACATTGGATTTGAAGCCAGGATCTGTTCCCACAATATTCGATTTCTCAACGTATGCAGTCGGGAACACCGACCGTCCCAGCACGTCGGCCGCGCAAGACAATGACAGTGTCAACAAACGTGAAGTTCGAGCCACCAAACGAGTTGCTTCAGCTGCCGAGAGAGAGGTAAATATTGCAGCACTACCAGATTACTAGCTCACACATGTATTTACTGACACAGTGTGACCTTATTAATTAACGCAATCGCGTCCAAACTAAATGGTAGCTATTATTATGACGCACAATAGAGAGGCGAAGTCCCTCCCTTTCCGGGAGCCTCCATGGGACCCCGGAAGCGTAAAATTATACATTGAAGTCAATGGAGAGAGAAAGGTTATCTTTTGATCCCGTTTGAATTGTGCCACGAATGACACATATGATGTTTGTCAATTTAAAAGAATATTTTGCAAGTCAAAAAAATTAAAATGTGTCGTAAAACTGTGAAGTTACACATTTTTTTGTGTGAAACCGCTGAGTGAACTACAGGTCTCTGGTCTCGCACAATACGCGTCACCATCACAAAGATGGCCGTCACGTTAGCACGTTTCACCTGTTTCTTTCAGAATGAGAATAAAAGTATAAAACGAGGTGACTACAAGTCTGGACACGTTGAGAGCTGTACATCCACGAAAGGGGAGTTAGTCGGTTCTGTAAGAGCAGCGGGACCGGCTTTACAAGATGTTGGTGAGTAATATGAGTGCAATGTGTAACGTTAATGTCAGCTAGCTAACATTAGCTAACAAGGTACACTAACGTGTTTTGTTTCAGTAACTAGTGTTCTCCTTTAGAACTTCGTGGTCTGTGTGTGCTGTGGATAACATTAGTGTTCACAAGAACAAGGTAAACTCCCGTGTTTTGTTTTAGTTGCTCTTCAGATTGAAACGGCCAGTTTTATATCGACTATACTGTATGTGTGATCTCCTTTTACACCTCGTTGTGTCATTTGAGTTTATTTGCTGTGTGTAGATTCAAGGGTTTTGGTTATCTTGTCAATTTGTTTGGTTATCCAGGCACAGCTGTGCGTGACTCCCTCGGGTACACTGGTATGTGTTTTCCTAATGTAGAGAGCATTGATTAATTAATAAACTACACACTGAGTCTAGATCCTGACCAAATCCTTTTTTATTGTTGATCAAATGTTTTTCAAAAATGTATTCATACACATTTAGAAAAATACAATGTACAATCACAACCAGTACAACACACATTACAAAAAATACAGAAAAAACAAACAATAACAACAATCAGACAAAACTATGGAAAAATAACCCCTCCCACCCCAGATCCGGACCATCCTTGTATTATTGCTCATTCAATCTATTATAGCATGCTAACAAACATGGTACTTTCTTTATTTATACAGATCTGCATGGGAGACGATGGCGCGATGCAGAGCGCTGTCTGTGATTGTGCACGGGGGATGTACAAATGCAGCCACGCTGCAGCATTGGCAATATGTGCCATGTGGCAGATCAGCTCCACAGATGTTGAGTGCCAGTGGAGGAAGCCTGGCACTTCCAAAGTAGTCCAGCCGGTGTCTCAACTTTACCAACAGTGAGAGGAGACATACAACCCACTGGCCAGAGACATCGCCACTCAGGATGTAGACTGGTTCAGGTCTGCACTGAGGGGCGCACAGTGTGGCATGGCATGGCTTTTGTCACCTAAGCCAGAGCCGCGGCCTCAACATCAGGCCATTGTCACCGTGCCGGAGCTGGTGAAGGGGCATGGGGGCTTGAGGCAATTCTTGCCTCAATGCGACTGAGCAGAGACCAGCAAGCTGCCATCCAGACAGCCACCGGAGGACAGCGGACAAAGTGGCAGTTACACAGGCGGGGCAGGTTGACAGCCAGCAAGTTTGGTTCTGTGCTGCGGTCGGGACTTTCATCCACTCCATGCGCGTCCCTCATGAAGAGGGTGCTCGGGGGGTACAACTTGGACGGAGTCATGGCTGTCAACTGGGGGGTTGTAAACGAGGCCGAAGGGGTGAAGGCTTTTGTGCAGGCCTATCAGGAGACAGTGTTCGAGTCTGGTCTCTTTGTAAGTGAGTCGGTGTTTTGGGAGCATCCCCCGATGGACTTGTGCAGCCATCTGCCCTGCTGGAGGTGAAGTGTCCACCATCATTATATAGGATATATATATATATATTTGTATACATATCTGTAAATTGTATAATTTTATTTGATTTAAAAGTATTTTTGATCTCTGTCTATAAACACAAACTGAGTAAGATTGACAATAAAGTTGACTTTGAAAAATATATATATTCTTTATGAAAATAGTTGACTGTTGGAGAAATGAATCCAAATGAAACGTTGGACTGAACTACAACTACGCCTTTAAATCTCTACGGACTGTTTTTCAGTGGGATGGCAAGTTCCTATCTTTAAACATTTATTAGTTTTTTCTCAGAACAGATTTGATTTTCTGAAGTTAATTTAACTTAACCATGTAAGGTCATTATTAAAAAGGTACAATCAATTTGTTTAGGGTTGAATAAAATAATGATAAACATTTCATCTGGATAATTTACTGACAGAATAAGAAACTCAATAATGCTCTACTCACCTGTTCCTTTTTATAAAGTGAAACAGTTGAAACGATAGATTTTAGTAAACTTAAAAACAACCTTCTCCAAAAGCTATCAAGGAATATACCGAATACTTGTTTTAGAACTTTATTACATATTTTTATATAAATAGTTTGAGTGATCCATAATTGACAGAAGCTTGTGTTTACACTGACCTGTTACTCATATATTAATGTCTTTGTAACTTCAGTAAACCACTACCTCACTCATTTCTTTCATTCATCACAGTTCAGTAAACTAAGTGACACATGAACCAGTTTAATAATTATAATAACGTAGGATTGCAACTCTTTGAAACTGTAGGTGGCTCTTAAAAGAGCCGTTGTATTTGGGTGTGCTGGTCTCAGGTCAGTCTAAGCCCTCTCTCGCGGATGCAGCGGGATGTCCTTAGGCATGATGTTGATCCTCTTTGCTTGGTTCATCTTACTGGGGGCAGCTACATGGATGTCGGTGCAGTCCACAATCATTGTGCAGTTGAAGGCAGAATGAATTTATTATTGACTCCGAATGAAGCACAACTTCATGTCATACAATACATTGACTTTATTTGTAATTGTGTAAAAAAATAAAGCATTGATTAGCAAGCAGGACCTGCAGGAACAGAGCACGGTGATGGATGGAGCTGGGAAGAGAGAAGAATAAAGAAAACAGATCAACTTCATTATCGGATATTAAAAATTCAATTTCAAAACAAGTTGCCGCTCCTACAGTTTTCTAGTATGTAAAGATGATTTCACATGACCTATGCACAATATCACACTCAATACATGTGTGTCTCTGGGGGGTGCATTGTGCCTTTGATGTATATAAATAATATACCATAACCAAATACTATTACGTACAGTGGAAATCAGGTTGCCAGAGCAGGTCAGTCCAGTGTGCATGTTCCTCAGGGTCTCAGCAGTTACAGGTGAGGTAAAGGAAATAAAAGAGAAAAAGGTCTAACAACACTTTGAATAATTATCTCTTTTAATAATGTTCTATCAGTAATCACTCAACTACTGTCTTTCCAACAAACAGATTGACTCACTATCATCACAATGAAACACGTCCAGAAGAATGGACCACAGATGGAAATTAGCTATTAGCTATAATCTGGCATATTGCATCTCTTCTCTTTGCTGAGATTAATGTTTTTGTTTGCATGGTCCTTCTATAAATAAATACATGTCATGCAAAGCTGCCTGCCTGCCTTCCTTCCTTCGACTCTCTCTGAACTGCCTGATCTTTTAATGTTCAATGTTAACCATTCGAGCAGATAGCATTAAGTAGAAAAGATCGCAGATGCTAATCTGCCGTTAGCCTACCTCCCGCCCCCTTAGCACCTGGCGATAGGCTGCTCTTCAAACGTTTCACAAAATACTTAACATCATGACTACTCTTACTGTTTAACATTTGGGTTCACTTCATGTTAAGGCTAATACAAATGACAAGGCTAAGTAATGTGATGCTAACTAACGTGCTCGCTACTAGCTATGTAGCTAGCTTGACTGTGTTCCATGCACAACATGTGTATTACCTGATATGTTTGGTCCAACGACTCCTGGTCCTTTCATCAGACGGGAAGCGATAGAACGAGCTATGATCTATAAGTATGATCACTTATGTGATTACAACCTGGTACAAAGCACACAGGCATCTTGTAAAAGTGAATTTATTTTTAGCAATCTCTTATTTATTGGAGGGAATAAATCAGTTATGAGATCTTCTTCTTCGCTTTAATTACGAGTCGCAACCACTTGGAGCATTATCGCCTGTGACATCACTTACGCGAGCCAGAATGGGATTTGGGATTTGTAGTCTTTGTAGTCGCGTATTTTTCATAGTCTTATATTTCAACAGTTTTACGACAAAATGTGACTTTTTTGACATGGAACTTATTGTTTAAGATTGACAAACATCATATGTGTAGTTCGTGGCACAATTCAAACGGGATCAAAATATACGTGTTCTCTCTCCATTGAATTCAATGTTAATTTTTCGCTTCCGGGGTCCCATGGGCCGGAAGTAGATGGGCGTGACTTCGCCTCTCTATAGAGAATTGGGGGTGTTCTATAGCTCAACTAATTAAACTGGCATACACACGCTCATCTGTCGAAAACAAGGCTAGTATTGCTATTGATGGATGGTATTGCAGGACCCAGAGCGCACGGAGCACAGAGCGGACAGCAGATAACGGAATTGCAGTTGTATTGCTTATAGATTATCAGAACATTTCAAAGGGGACACAGCCCCATTGGATATTAACCTATGGATTAACTACATCATCGTTTTTATCGTTGTAATGCCATTGAAGACCAGTTTAGACCAGACAATGAGGAAGGTAAGCCGTTAGCCTGGCGTATGTTAGTACCTAGCGCCACTTGTTTTGATGTACGTTTTTGTGGATAACCTCGCGAGTTTGTATCTTCCAGTGTTGAGGTGGGCACCGTTAGATTCTGTGTCTCCTTGCGATCATAAACGATGTGTTGGATGTGCGGCTAGGATAAGTAATAAGGGAGCTATCGGTGCAGTAATAGGTTAGCATTTTCGCTCGGGGCTAATTCAGAGGCTCACTGTTAGCATTGTGTTTTTTTAATTTTTTTATTCCGGATCGTATGCCACTCTATTCGACCGAATCGGTTCATAAGCATAGGCCATGGGATGCCTGGTAACTGTAGATGCTTCCACATCAATGTCATCTCCCGACGAATAGTCAATTTCATCGTTCAAAACGTCGATCTCATTGCAAAATTCCTCCATCGCTGCCATATCTGCTACGTTGTGTTGACTTTCGGTGGAGCGAAAACACAGCCAGTGACGTCACCATTTGGGACTCCCCTAATGGCGGCGGCCTGGTCCCGGAATTCTCCACCCAGCCGGCGGATAATTAAATTTCTTTTGGCGAGTAATATCATATACAATAAATATTACGATCAATATCCATTGTAAAATGAATAAACTACCGGAATATTATAACTGTAATTGGTGTTTCCTTTCCCCTTTAAGATATTCATTGCAATCGGGATGTTAAGAGCATTCCATGGAATATAACAAAAAGTGTATCTCGAGCCGGTTTCTCAAACTTACCTACCCCACTGTTGTGCATAGACGGCTCTGCTAAAGATTCCCTAGTTTGGGTTTTATGTTCTGTGTTTAGATACGTTCCTGTTTTATTTTGATAGTCTTGTCTACCCTCATGTGTCTAAAGTACGTTTCCTGCCTTGTCTGTTTTCCCGCTGTTGTGATTGTCTAAGGGTGCGTTCACACCTGCCTTCTATAGTCCGGTTGAATCGAACCCTGGTGCGTTTAGCCGCTTGGTGCGGTTCATTTGGGTCGGTGTGAACGCAGTCCGAGACCTCTGAAGTGAACTAAACAACCGGACTCTGGTCCGTTAAAATAGGTGGTCTCGGAACGCTTGCTTGCGAACTCTGGAGCGGTTCATCTCTGGTGTGAACGCAGCCCGCACCAAAACATAGGAAGCGTAGTATTTACGTGTCACAAGAACGCGGATGTCTTCAAAAATCTTTAGCGAAAGACTCTGTCAAGACATCCACGGTTGTTTAGTTAAAGAGTGAAGCAGAATGAAGTGTTGAACAGTGTTGTGTAAAGTAAAAATTCTACGTCAGCTACATAAAAGTAAAAACACCTGTCGTCGGTGAAACGCCCCTCCTTACTGCAGAACGTCTCTCATTGTGTTATAATGTTTTTTAACGGACGTTGTCTGATGATATAATCATATGCGCGGGCCGCTAGTGTCTGTTGATCTCCAGATTAACAGCAGCATGAGAATGACCTGCCGAAAGTGCCGATGCTCCATGGCGGAGGCTCCGGTAGAAATTGCCGGGATTTGCGTTTTTACCCCCTTAATGTCTGACCAATGGTTGAACAGCATTTCCGTGCACATGACTTGTGTTTAAAGTTTATAGTCCGTTTGAGTTTTGCCAGTGTGAACGCAAACCGAACCTTCTGAAAAATGAAACAATGTAACAAACTGTCGTCTGGTGCGCACCAGAAAACGGACTATTAAGTGTGAATGCACCCTAAATTGTCTTCACCTGATGTTGTCTGTCTAGTATATATAGTTCTCGTCTTCCCCTGTCTCGTTGCCAGATTGTCTTGTGTGTTCCAAGCATTCCAGCGTTAAGATCTTTTGTCATTGTCCTTAGAGTTATCGTCCATAGAGAGTTAGGTACGTCGTTTTTCGATAGTATAGGTTAGACAGTTTATTGAGTGTTTGTTTTGTTACTTTATGTATTCCGTGTGTTGTTACCTGATTACATTAAAACACTTTATTTTCATACTTTGTTTGTCTCTGCATCGTGCATTTAATTCCACACCTTTGTACAGCCTTAACACCCACCTTTAAGGAGTAGGTTATAATAAGGTTCTGATTGTAATTACCCAAAAATGATATGCCAAACATATTTCCAAGAACTACATTTAGTCTCATATCCAACCTACAAGAAAGTAGCCCTTTTCGATACTTCGATCTATGTGGCATATTTTGAGAGCCAATCTCATGGTCCGATCAGGCTCTGTATGCTCAGGATGTCTGATTTCACATATAATTACTTATTTTGTACCAATTCAATTACCAAAAATAGCCTATTTTGGTATGAATATCAGCCTATACATACATGCTGTCAATACAATGTTATAAAAAAAACATGTTATTTTAGGGATTTTGTTTAAAAATCAGGAAAGAATGTAATACACATGAATTATAGCATGGTTTGAGGGTGCTACACTAACACGTGCTTCGTGAACTTCGCACAAAGTACAGCAGAGGCTGAAGGGAATGTCATGCAGGTATATGGTCATAAACCAAGTCATTGGAAAAGTGAAACCTTTGACCAGATGAGAAGTTCACGGGATCAACAAAGTTATTACAATTCCTCCTGAGGGGAATATCAATGTCTGTACCAAATTTCATGGCAATTGAAGAGTTGTTGAGAAATGTAACTCAATGTCACTCAACTTGTGTCAACCTTAAAATGAAAAGTCATTAGATCACCAAAGTCATTACAATGTGTCCTCTGGGCACCATGGACATTTATACAACATTTCATGGCAATCCATCTCACAGTTGATGCAATATTTCTATGGTGGACTGACCAACATACTGGGTGTTTCTCAATGTCAAGTGCGCTTGCACATGTCTTCCGAGTCACTTGCTTCAGAAGCGATGCAAGAATACTTCCTGGCATTCGGAAAACGAAGAGTGGAACAGGCTAGCAAGTGTGCTGGTGTGCTTCATATGAGAGGTCCCGCCTTACATTTTCCGCCACAGATTTGGGGAAATTGGTCCGTGCGCAAAGCATTGTGGGGATTTTAAGACCGGAGTCTACACATGTGCAGCCTCGAAATGTCTCCAAACGAAGTACGCCGGGCTCGGTAGAATTCCAAGTATTGCTGGACATTGGAACAGTGCTTCGGCGGCACTCGGTGACGTAGTATGCTTGAAATAGTGGCTCTGGAGCAGCATTACTCGACATTGAGAAACACCCACTGACAGGTATTTCTCCCCAGAGCTACGGCGCCAGCATGAGCGAAAAAAGTGGATCATGTATTTTGTCTCGTTTCTCATTGGACACCCCTACAGATTATTTCAAGTGATTCACTGCTTATTTAATATACAAGTATGAAATTGGGGATAAATGTAAGATGCATCAATCCAGGACAGTGTTACAACATTCTGTTGGTAGTGGACAATTCTGCAATAAATAAGACTGAAAGTAAGAAAGAGGAGGTGATTAGGAGTTCACGACCCCTTGACAGTTAATGTTGGCTTTTTCGGTTCTAGATTTTCCTTTCCTTGAGAATAACATTTGTTTGCATTGAAAATGTACATTTTGAACCAACCAATTTGTGTTTTCCGTTTAACTATGCTACACCTTTCAAACAAGTCACAATAAAATTGGGCCAGTAGTTCCATAATCCTGCTAACAGATAAACAAAGAGAACAACCAACAAACAAATTCAACAAAAGCACAACTTCCTTGGTGGAATTAGCTATTTGGAGGAGTCTTGGAACATGAAAGGATTTCATTTTTGGATTTTGTTAAATTCTAATTTCCCACTAAGAGTCTTTCTTCCCTTTCATCCAAACACATCAGGAATATATAACACTTTCTTATTTACTTAACAGAGTTGTCAGACACAGTAGCTAATGTCATAATGAACAGTCTGTAGGTTGAGTAACTTTTTGCCTTTGGAATCAGTGATTACTTAAATGCATTCAAGCTCGCTTACATTTTGTTAGTTCTCCAGCACATCCAGACATGCACCACACAGTCCCAATTTAGCTGTGCATTAATTTGATGGAGAAGAAACAGTCAGAGCAGACGTGACTGTCTGCTGCCCTGATTCTGATCTTCTTATTTCCCCTGCTGATCCTCATCTACTGTGGCTTCGTAAAGACAGAATGACGTATAATTAACCTGCTACCTCCTCCCAGTGAAACCAGCTTCTATCCTGCTTTACCTTCATACATTTATGCTCCCTCTCTTACCTCTTGTTGCTTTTACTCTTTTCTTTCCTCTCGCCCATCTGTAATGCTCTTCTCCCCTCTGGAGAAACAGAGGAGTCTTATCGCAGCTTAATCTCCAGCTGAGAGTCGGCGGTGTGAGGCCAAAGCCATTGTGACGTTATCGTTTATTCTGTGTCGAGGCATTTTAGAGGACGGCCGAGTGTTTGTGTTGAGTGGTCGGGGTGATTGAATTGCCAGAGAAGCCTCAGGGCGCAAAAACAAAGAGGGAGAAGAGGACAATAAAAAAGTGATTCTTCACAACAAGCACAATTCAAACATGGTAATCTGATGCCCTGAGATATTTGAATATGAAGTCAGACATATGGGCTGCATGCGATGGGAGGGGGTGTCTGCTGCCTGTGAGAGATGTGTGCAACCCGTAGCTTTATCTAACCACTGCTGTGCTCTAGTATCTACTGTGACAAGTGCTACAGCAGGGAATCTGGGTAATATGCAAGAGGCAAATTAAAGAAGAGGATGGAGAGAAGAAAAGGGGTGGGGGAGAAACTCAAACGGAAACTTACTCAATGTTTCTCTGAAGTAGCACAGTATCAACCTGATCTCACCAGAATGCGTGACTCCACCAGACTCCTTAACACAACAATGCGTGGTGGAGTCACGAACTTTGTTACATTTACGTGTCGGCACCACGCAAACAACCCCTATGTAAAGTGAATGAGGCTCCTTTGTCGTGGTGCACACACGCATTTCTACAACGTCCCGCAGTGAGCTTTTATTCTATACAACGTTTTTTAAATCTACTTTATAGCTTGTAGTAACTCACGGGAGGCTTCTTTTATTTTATTTGTATTCATAATTATTTTTATTTTTCGTCAGAATGTAAAAATTACATTAGTTACGAATTGTTGTTCTCAAAAAACTGCATTGTGTGTAATACAACTGTGATTTTTATTAAATTAGTTAGTTTTTAAGGAAGGCCAGAGCTTCAGCTGTGTCAAATAGATTTTTCCCTTTAGTTAACGTTATTTAAAAGATAATGATCATGTCCCCTGTATTGTATTACGAGCGTCCATTGGATAATGGAGAATTGTACACCCGGAAGTAAGTATTCTCCTTACTGTCGATTGATTTTACAGTGATATCTGCACTACTCATCGACTAAAAAACACCAGATTATCCTTGTTAGTTACACAACATTGATTGGTTTGAATTGTGTACAATACTTTTGTATTTTCCCCCTTCGATTCGGAGAAACAAATGTTTTTTCTGAGTTTTAGGATGGCCGAAGACACTACACTACCCAGAATCCTCAGCTATCGTTTGGGACTACACCATGTGCTTAGCTTGACAAACCCCGTGATCAGTCCTCAACCTCTGTGATTGGATGCACGAAGTTTACACAGAGCGTCAAAAAGGACTTTGAAATGGAATGAAACCCATCGACGGCACATTATTCAAAACAGGAATCGAACGTGTCCTACCCCCCCCTCCTCCCCCATTAGGTCACAGGCTCCTCCAACAGTGCTACGCAATAAAACAGATACACAGAAAAAATAGTGAAATAGTGCAATAAGAGTCTATATACAAGTGATTGGAATATGATATATTAGATAAAGAATTTCTAAGTAGCAGCCAGATGAATGTTATGGATGTTGTTTCTAAGTTCAGGTGTTTAATAATCGTATAGCCTGTGGGATGAAGCTGTCTCTGTGTCTGGTGGTTTTAGTCCGGATGCTGCGGTGCCGCCTACCAGACGGCAGCAGACAGAACAGTTTGTGGCTGGAGTGATGGGGGTATTTTATAATCCTGAGGGCTTTCTTTAAGGTTAACCTGGTATTTTTACTCCACTACATTTATTTTAGTTACTTTACAGATTTGGATTAATGCTTGAGAAGACTACATATTTATCTGCAGATCCGTTTAAAGCATATTCATTACTCGTTATTCTCTAATAGTTAATTAAAGACTGTATATAATTGCTATTTTGCACATCCCTTTCAAGATTTCAAGATTTTCTAAGGTTTATTGACATATCATATACACAATAGTGTAGTTATGCAATGAATGAAAAACTTGGGTCACAGGTTCCTCAACAGTGCATTACAAGACATCTATCAATATGTGTGTACCTCCACCATTACACTGTCGTATTCTGCACGTTTCTTATACTATCTACATACATAAGATTATAATTAATGTGTATAATATCAGTTAAAATAAGTGCTTCAACATAGTTAACATTGCAGGAAAGTTGATTGTCAAGTTCCAAAACAAACCATGCAATTTAGACTTTGTCAGGCTTAATATTTATCTGTAGATATACCCCCAACGCTTTTTTCCTATTTAAAAGAAGACCTTAACCTAAAGTATTCTTTAATGTTTAAATAAAGCCTTATTAGTTAGCACATCCTCCTATCAGGCACTACACTGTTTTATTCTAGATATCATTTGAGTATCTTCTTGATATTTTCTATTCTATATTTATATCATTGACCTTCTACTTTCCCACTATGTACTCTTAATATTTAAATGTTTTCATAAAATATAACATATTCAAAAGTGCTTTACAAAAATGAAAGACATTAAGAAAAAGGCATTTTAAACAGTCGTTAAAAAGCAACACAATCTTCCTCCATTGCAATTACTCTAAACGTGCAATAACGTGCTTTAACCAGTAGGTGGTTTGGGTTAAAAAGCTGTCAAGTTTACAGTGTTAACAAAATAAAATATACTGCTGTTTCCGGTTTAGTTTACGACGAATATTATTTTGTTATTGTTTTGATATTTGTAACACAAAAGCGATGGAAAAAACCCATAGCAACACAGAAAAGATGGTCTTAACATGACCCAGCGGTCTAGTAGTTAATAAAAAACAATAATATCAAAACAAAATATCACTACTAACTTTATTGTGAAATTAAAACAGAACTGTAAAAGAATAGTTTCCGGTCTATTCTGATGCCCGATCTCTGGAGATAAATGAAGAACTACGACAGATGTGTAATATTTAATGCAGCCAAACCATTTATTACAATGCATTCATGTGATGACTTTCAAAGAGTAAAGCAAGCACTGCTGAATAAAGTATGATTTTCTCTTTTACGAAACCTTTTTTTTTTCATATGGAATGCAGTTGGAGGTCAACCAATCAAAGAGCTTGAGGACTGATCACGGGGTTTGTCAAGCTAAGCACATGGTGTAGTCCCAAACGATAGCTGAGGATTCTGGGTAGTGTAGTGTCTTCTGCCATCCAAAAACTCCGAACAAATATTTGTTTCTCCGAATCGAAGGGGGAAAATACAAAAGCATTGCACACAATTCAAACCAATCAATGTTGTGTAATTAACAAGGACAATTTGGTGTTTTTTAGTCGATAAGTAGTTCAGATATCACTGTAAAATCAATCGACAGTAAGGAGAAAACGTACTTCCGGGTGTAAAATTCTCCGTTATCCAATGGGAATGGACGCTCGTAATATCTTTTTAAATAACGTTAACTAAAGGGAACAATCTATTTGACACAGCTGAAGCTCTGGCCTTCCTTAAAAACTAACTAATTTAATAAAAATCACAGTTGCATTACACACAATGCACTGTTTTTTGAGAACACAAATTCGTAACTAATGTAATTTTTACATTCTGACGAAAAATAAAAATAATTATGAATAAAAATAAAATAAAAGAAGCCTCCCGTGAGTTACTACAAGCTATAAAGTAGATTTTAAAAACGTTTTATAGAATAAAAGCTCACTGCGGGACGTTGTAGAAATGCGTGTGTGCGCCACGACAAAGGAGCCTCATTCACTTTACATTGGGGTTGTTTGCGTGGTGCCGACACGTAAATGTAACAAAGTTCGTGACTCCACCACGCATTGTGGTGTTAAGAAGTCGTGGTGGAGTCACGCATTCTGGTGAGATCAGGTTGCACAGTATAGTATAGAGAGGGAAAAAGCTCCGAGATAGGAAAGAGAAGAAGGAAACAAAGAGATAAGAGAAACATTTCAAATGCAAAGTCACCATGCAGGGGCTGCAATAAGAGTTAGTCTGAAATGGCCCAACAGGGAGAACAAAAATGGCATTTAGGAGGATAAAGGGAGGTCAATCCCCTTCAGAACATAGACGCGGTGTCTGTGATATCCAGGACACATCCTCTCAGGAGGTCTGAATCTTTCCTCTTTATGTTTTTGTAATGAACTTTTTAATTTGACTGATGGGTTGCCTGTCAAATCGCCTTGTTCCCGAGGGGAGGGTTTGACACATTTAAATGTTACATTTTCTAACTTGCGATGGACAGGCTGAGTTACGCGGGGAGATATCGGGACTTGATCTACTTTGATATCATTTACTCTTGGAAGGAAAAATAAAATGTTGTGTTATGCTAATTTACAGGTCCATATTTATATTTTGTGCCTCTACTGTTTAAATGCTTTAATGTTCAAACAAGTGCTTTATTTTTCTTATACTGCCTGTGCTGCAACACCTCGTTTTTGTGGGATAAAAGTTCCTTTGGAGGGAACTTTAGGATTTTAGCCTTTGCTGACCATATAGGCTACATGCCAAGAAACCTACTGTATATGGCACACTACCCAAACTGGGAAACCCCCCAAAAAGTACAATAGGGCCTCTTTAATATAAATCACAATAACTGAGGATGGTCTGAACTCACAACAGATTGTTAATCACTAAACAATATTTTTTGCATCTGGGCGGAAATGTATCTTCATTTAAAATGTAATATATTTTTCAAAGATATGACGACTGAATTTCAGGCGTACTCCTACTCTTAGCAAAACCCAGCAACACGTATACATGTCTTGTGTCATGCGAAGATTTATTTTTGTATAGCCTACTTGGTTAGATTAAGGCATCACATTTCTTTCTTGGAAAAGATAAGGGTTTTGGTTAAAATAACGTTGTGATGTTACGTGACAAATAAGTCAATGCGTGTAACTATGAAAATTGCATTATGGAATTGACGTTGCAATTAAATCTGATTTTAGACAGTCCACAAAAGTAGACTACAGGGTAATATACCAACATCTTTTATTTATTTTGTTATCAACTCTTCCATCTTGCTGTATTTTCCTAAACTTTTCGAAATACATCACAAAATGGAACAGGTTCAGTCTGAAGCACATTTTCTATCAAACTGCCTTCATTACTGCTACGTAGCACTCATACCTGACTGATTTAAGGATTCGCTGGTCTAGCACTCACTGGGACAATTTCAGTCTTTTGACATGGATCAGGAATTCAGTGGATACGGATGAGTGATTGTACTCTTGAGACTGAGCTTTGCGTCTACCTGTCTCGCTTCGTGAAGACATTTATGACAGTTCAGTCTGAAAAGTAGGGTTTTATTATCTTTTTCTTTCTTTTCTTTGTCAATGTCCACATACACTTCACTGGTTAGAAGAAGGGAAATCAAACAGAAGCAGTTTTACAGGAATGAATAAAGTACAATGATATTTAAGCCTCACATGGGCTGCTTTTGATCGTTCTAAAGTTCTCTTGTGGTGACATGCACTTAGATTTACCTGAAACTTGCTACAACTTTCAAATCCACAGGGTATATATAGGGATGGGAAATGGGAATAAAAACATCAGACGAGACAGATTTAGCAAAAAACATGTTTAATCTCTCCTTGATGCGTGTCTATTTACAAGTAATAAATCTGCAAAATAGGAAAGAGCAGGATATGTACACAGGCGTGAAACAGCCAAAACCTGTCACAGCAGCTTCAAATCTGAAACTCTTAAAAAGGTATCAGAATTCATAAAGTATTAAAACTCTTTAAGGTATTTTTTTTTTTTCTAACTCTCTTCTTTAATTTGTGGGTGATTTTTTTTCCCTGTCCTATGCTTCTTCTCTGAAATGTACTTAAATTAAAGTGAACTCAGCAGGTGAGGCAGCCGGAGAGAACTGGAGGGATGAGAAACTGAATGTTGCTGTTGTGGAGGATCATAAATGGCACATTGAGTATTAAAGTTGTGCGTTGGAGTGTTTATATGGGTCTGAGGAGGCACCATGTTGGCAGCACATACTGAAAAACAAGTACATTTCTCACACACGTCAGAATATATTTAGACATGGCTTTCGGAATATACCAAACATTTTTGATTGTTCCCTGATGTATTATTAATTTTTAATCTAAAGAAAAGTTTAACGTTTTTAAAAAACACTCCTACTAACTTTCTTGCTGAGAGTAAGATAGTAAAACGACTGTCATATCTGTATGCTAAATTGCAAGTTATAGCTACGCTAAGATTAGCTTCGCTTTGCAGTACAACTAGATGCAGGGAAAAAAACAAAACAAGGCCAGGTCTTTCTTAAAGTAAAAAAACCAGCTAAAGTGTGTCTACAAGCTATAGCTAAGCAGTGCACGTGGTACACTTTTCTTAACCTTCCAACATAAATAAACTAGCTCTTTTTCACTGTTTCCAGTCGTTATGCTAAGCTAGCTAACTACATCCTGGCTCTAGCCATACAGTTAACGGACAGTTATGACTCTTGGTATTAATCCTCTCTACTTGGTAAGAAATAAGTGTTGTTGCTCTGAGCATTAATATACAACACATTTTCTTTTAACCATCCATGTTTTGTTTTCTGTCAAAAGATAGACTTCCCAGCACTTAAATATACCCTTGGCCATGGAGGTCTGAACTCTACTTACATCTTTCTTGTCCACTTTTTCTTCAAGAGTAAGATGATAATTAGATTAGATTCAACCTATTGTCATTACGTAGTACAGGTACTATCTAACGAAACGGTTTCTCTGCATTTGACCCATCCTAGTGTTAGGAGCAGTGGGCTGCTATTATTACGGCGCCCGGATAATGCTAGCCCTCAATCTATCTTTTCTCTGCATGTTAAGCCCTGTTAAGTGAATGTCAGGTTGTAGTTAGCCTTGCATAAGGGATAAAGCAGGGAGGGTTTCAAGTAAAGTGACACACATTTTGTTATAATAATTAATTATTAATAATAACTAATAATCGACTAGTCACTGTGCGCAAAATAGTTTCATGTCACTTTATACATAACATTTGACATCATGTATGCTAAAGGGTAAATAAATGGGTTCGCTTAGCCAGCATTTAACATTGCATATTTTTGAATATATGGACAAAGCCAGGTTAGCTCTTTAGTTTTGCGCACTAATCTAGGCTAATCTTGTCCTGACATTGGATTAGTTCTCATCTCAGTCTCGGAAAGAAAGTAAATGAGCACATTTCACAAAAATATTGCACTAGTATGTAACACTCTTAAATAATACATGTTTTTCAGTATGGGAAGAGCCAGACAAGGCACAGTGAACAGTTCTGTGTTCGCCAATCATCGAGAGAGCCTTTTCCTCCACCACTGTCTCTTTCTGTGTAGAAGTCGAACGCCACAGAT
Organism: Pseudochaenichthys georgianus; assembly: GCF_902827115.2. Classification (NCBI taxonomy): domain Eukaryota; kingdom Metazoa; phylum Chordata; class Actinopteri; order Perciformes; family Channichthyidae; genus Pseudochaenichthys; species Pseudochaenichthys georgianus. The sequence goes on along the minus strand of NC_047509.1, from coordinate 34,207,267 downwards.
GCAACGGAATTTAAAATGAAGCAGTACCATGGCCTTCAAAGCGCTTCCTCTGCCATGCCTAAGTCTTTTTATCTTTTACCCCAACAAGTGTTGAAGCAGAAAAAAAAGAAGCAAAACTAAGAAACAAAGGCACCAGAGGACAAATGGGCCTCCTATCGTGCCTTACTGAACTTTTTTTCACATTACTTCACTAACTAAGCCTCATTACTGTTTGCACATCACTAAAATCATTGTCACAAATCTCCATCAAAAGAAAAATTAAGCCAGTGATATGCAGTGAAACATCGAAACAGAGGTCCACGTCATTCATACAAATTGAACAGTTAATGAGTTGTACATGGAAGTAACCTCAATTTCACCATTCATCAAGCATAAAGACACTTAATAACGTCAAAGAGTGAATGACTAGCTGAGTGATAAAATCAATTAGCGGAAGAACTGAATAGCAGGTGGATCAAAAATAATCTCTTGTCATGGAGATGTTCTCCTGATTTGAATGGATAAAGCTTTGGTCTGTATGTTGTTTTACCCTGTGTCGATCAGTAGTTCAAGTATTGGAGCACATACAGTACATTTCTTTCAGTCCAGACACATATTTGCTGTCAGATCAAAACACAGCACGTTGATGAGAACTAGAGGCTAATACCTAAAGATCTGGATTTTTAAAGGGTTGTATAATCATTTTAAATCTATAGGGAAATGATTGACTTTTAAACTCGAGTTTGCATTTGACAGCAGCAATGTGTGAGGTTCGGGACAGGTCTGGTACTGTAAGTACTCTGGTGAGTACACCCCGACAAAAAAAGGAAAAAACAAAGAAGGAGATTTTAAAATTGGCTAAAGAACTGCTAGCTACTTCTGCGGTTAATGTCACTTGAACAAACAAAATATGTATTATTTTGAATATAACTTATCAACTACTTTTAAACAACTGTTTGGCTTTTTAAGTTTACAATTATTCCTTGAGTATGTGCATGTACCATCAGAGAACATTATATTTATTTACTATCTTGAAATTAGCAAATAATCCAATATATGTTAGTTGGATGCGAGAGCATTGGGAAATGACAAAACAGGAAGTGAGCAAGTCTTTAGTGAAAACCGATTTATCAAGTGCTAAAAGCTGGGAGTTTTCTTTTGATTCACTGCAGTCACAATTTCTATGTCAGAAACAACTGGCATTTTCCAGCAAGGTTCCTGATGCACCTGCAGAGCTCTTTTCTATCTGATCTGGACTGAAACAGAGGAGTCTGGTATCAGCTGATTAAAGACTTTCCACTGTCTCACATGGGGGAACACAATCAGAGGGAAGCACTGAGAAGAGGAAGGAAAGGAAAATGATTTTGAGGCACCTGTAACAGTTTCCTTGAAAATCGTGTTGTGCTGCATTTGATCCTACATTTGTCACTTTTTTTGCTATTTGTTTTTTTAAACCAAACATTCAGGGATAAGTACAGGAGTCGTAATCTGGTTATTCCTATCTCTTGTTTATGAATGTTTTTTGAAGCACTGCAAGGAAATGTGGACCCATTGGAAAGAAACGCTGCTTTTTTTATCCTTATGAAACGATGAAAAGGGAAAAGAAAGAAAGGCCATCAACTGGTACAAACACACTTAAAAAAATTAATTTTTTTAAAACCACATTCACATTTCAAAAGTGGAACCTTGAGCTTTACCGTTTTTACCAGAAAACAAGTCAGATATGAGACAATACTGGTTCACCTTCTTCTGCAGACTTTCGTTTTCGGTGTGCACACATTTTCAAACAAGAGAAGCCGACACGATGAAGAAGCTGGATTCAACTGTTCATATGACCACCTGGTGCCTCTAACGTTGTTCCTTGCTTCCACAAAATGACGTTACTGTTATTTCAATCAGCTAAACCAGGCCTTGGTGTATTTGGTTTCTCTAAAACAAGCACAAAGCACTGAAGGGCGGTCAGCTCACGCCTCACGTACACCAATTGTATTTTTACTACCTTAAGAGCCAAGAACGTAGCACACAAAGGTCCCAGGACCTCATGAAATATAGAAACTGTCTGTAATATATATATTTTTGCCATTTACCTATTTTTAAACTCTCACCGTCAGTCACAAAGCATGACAACATTTTTCATCATAGCACATTTCATCTAACGAAAAAGAAGTCTCTTTGCACTAAACGACATTCAAAGTAAAACATGGCACAGGACGACTTTTCCTCTTCTTTTCATAATGTTTTTTCTTGGAAATATCAAATCTTCTTCTCAATCTTTTGTACATTAAAATGGAAAACATTTTTTCTTCAACAAAATGTTTTGTATTTATATATCTATATATATATATTCATATATCCTCCTCTCTCTTTTGATTTAGCTTTGTTGTGCAAATTCAGCAGTAACACAAGTGGCACAGCACTGGGGAGAATAGGCAGTGGGGGGGGGGGGTCAAATGCAGAGTTATGAAACTGAAAATGTTCTTTGTTAGACTTCAGTGGATTTCCTGTGGATAGAGGGTTGGAGAGTCCGTACTGGAGGAAGTTTCCCTGCAAAGTAATTCCTTCTGGTTGCTCTGCAGTCGCGGCAGCTTTATATATCCTGGATGTTGATTGGTTCTCATTTTGAACCGTAGCTTTAAGCTGTGGAGAGCTACTGGCTTTCCCATAGCTTTTTAGTTTTATATCCAGCTCGTTGAGTTTCTGGTCACCAATCTGCCTGTTCCGGTCCTGATTGGGGCCAATCAAACTGCTGCACCCGTAGGACTCTAAATGTGATGGGGGCCATGATGAAAATAAGCGCTCTCCTGAGCTGAGGTCCATATCCACTGTGGGTGCGCTTGATTTGGTTGTTCGGGGCTCAGAGAAAAAAATAAAAGCCAACCCTTAGTTCCAAACTCTGCTGTCTCTCCAGTGTGCTGCTGCTGGCGTCCCTGCAGTCTTTTCCTGCTGCCGTTGTTTGTGAGCGTGATGACGACAGACTTCAAATGTAGAGGTTAAAAAAATGTCACAAGGTTGTCAGGGAAGGCGTGTTGGTTGGCCAGTTCTCCCCTAGCCGAGGCATGCTATTGGCCGGTCCTCAGCTAGCCAGCGCCATGGTGTCAATGACCTGTTCCAGCTTGCCGCGTAGCCGCTGTCTGCGCGACTGCTCGTCCTTTTGTAACTCCGACAGGATCTGGACACAAATATGGATTACATTTCATTAAATCATGACACAATAAAGAAATACTATAAGGTATATTATTTAAACATCAATTACTTCATTTCATGAGTTACTTATTTACTTTATAATTTCACCAGTTAATTTAATTACTTCAGAAAAAAAAGTACAACAACTAAGAAGACATCTATATACAAACGTACACACAACTTGTGCAGAATTATAAGTTGTATGCTAACTAGAAACCCTATGAGACAACAAGGGAACCAGCTGCACACACAACGTTTTTAGCATGTTAGCTTCAGTTAGCATTGGACCGATTAAACTGCACAAGTAGTGGAACTTGCTTTATTTTATCACGACCCCCTCCGTCTCACCCTTTATTCCACCAGTACTATTTATGCCTAAAGCTGCATTCACATGATATGCAGAAAATGGCTATGCACTGACGTTGTCGTTGTGTTTTTTGAAAAGAGCGGTGCTGCCAACTTGGCAGACGCGCTATCCTCGTAGCTGTGTACTGCTCGGAATTCTTCCTGAGGGCACCGCTCAAAGTTCAATTTATGTCAACATTGACCTTGTTCACCACCGACCTTTCGACATGCAATCAATCAGACAGCTGTAAGTAGCGGTGCTAGCTAGCAGGTGAGGTAACGGTACAAATGAAACTAACAGGATGTTTTCATCGCACGACTATGCTCCCAACCGTGCGTTGAGAAAAGAGCCAATCGTGTATCATGCGAGTGCAGCTAAGTCTGTGAGAATTAGTGAACTGATCGTTGAGTATATTTTTCAGTGGTTAAAGCGGCAGACTTGAATTCATCTAGGACCTTTCTCAGTCTTTGGATTGTTCTTTCGCCGTCAAAGCACACGGTGAGTATTTTTTATACAAATGATTATTTTGTGGGAGAGATATTTATTTTATCCCTTATTTCAATCCTATAGCATGGAGCTTCTGAACCCCAAATGTGTTGTTGCTTAGATGCACCAGCTTTTCTGCGCTCTGCTGCTTATTTCAGTTTCTCTGTAAGTGATTGCATTTCAAACTGATGCTGACAACATGGACAAGGTTGGCGGGGGAGGGGGGGCAGGTGTGAGGGCCAGCGGGATTTCTATAATGGCATATTAATGGGAGTGTGTACAGGAATGTTTTGGCATCTTATTAAGTATGACATCAACAATGGCGGGAGAAGCTGTTGCAGTGTTTGAAAGAAATACTGTACTTATGTGTGCGACATTCTGATAAATGTGTGTATGTTAGTTATTAGGCATGCTTGTATATATTTATGCCTGTGTGTGTGTGTGTGTGTGTGTGTGTGTGTGTGTGTGTGTGTGTGTGTGTGTGTGTGTGTGTGTGTGTGTGTGTGTGTGTGTGTGTGTGTGTGTGTGTGTGTGTGTGTGTGTGTGTGTGTGTGTGTGTGTGTGTGTGTGTGGTCAGGGCATGTGGTAGAGGCGATGGAGACCGTGCAGCTGCCTACATTTGGATAATAGGCTTTAATGAAGGGGAGCAGTTGGTTTGAATGGAGCCAGCTGCAAGCAGCCAGCATAACAACTGTTATACTGTTGCTATTGAGGGATGGGCAGGAGGAAGGAGGGGTAGTGGCTGAGGGAACCTATCTTTCGCTAAATAAAAGCACGATAAAGTTGAGGAGAGCAAAGGTTCATGTGGGAATAGATTTGCCTATAGGGAACAGGAAGAGGGTAGAAGTCGAGGGTGGGATGTTAAACGCGGTGAATTACGGTTTCAGAATTTAAAGCGATGGAAAGGAGGAAGGATAATAACCAAGTAATTAACATGTTACATCTTGTTCGTTAAATACTTGTAAAAAATGCATGCAAAATGCAATAATGATCATTGTGCCCATTGTTGCGATAGCCCATTACTTCATAACCCCAACACTCAGTCCCATTGGACCAAGCGCTCCATTAGTCCTAAAAAAGGTTGTTCTGAAGACCCAAAGCACCGAGAATACACACTTTTTGGATTATTTTCTCCTTCTAGTAAATGCAAGATTTGTTAGATCAGGGGTCGTTAACCCGGTGCCGCATGCGGCTCTTTAAGCCCTCTACTCTGGCTCCCTTGAGCTTAGACAAAAATAAGAAGGAAGTAAAATAAAAATATTTGCAGGACTATTTTTATCTTGTATTTTGAGGTGATACTGTGACACATGAAAAAAAAAAAACGGTTATATCCTGCTACGGTCCCGCACTAGCGCCTTGTCTTGCAGGCCAAGTGCTGTGTTGATTTATTTTAAAGTAGGCGTGTATTTTTGTATTATCTTTATAAGAGTTCTTTGTTTATTATTAGAGGTAAACAGTTTTCTATAATGTAATAAATAATAAATGCAAAACAACTGTAGTTTTTGTCTATGATGTAACAATATATACAACTTTATAAGCTATCAAGCTATCAACAGTGTTGGGAAAGTTCACTTTCTACATGAACTAGTTCAGTTCACAGTTCACATATTTTAAAATGAACTAGTTCAGTTCATAGTTCATAATTCAAAATGTTGAACTAAAGTTCATGGTTTCAAAAATGAACTAATTTATAGTTTATAGTTCTTTTTTCAATACGTTGCTGCGAGCTATTATTTGTCTCCTGTACGATGTTAATGGGCCATTGCAATGTTTACAATATCCTCAGAGGGCCGTACAAGTTATTGACCTCTGCTTAAAAAAACTAAAATCACAGCCCATTCATTTCATTCTGTGCAAAGAAAAAGCAACCTCCTAATCCAGATATCTCACCATGACTCGCGTATGCATGCACGTGCAGGGTGTGGCGTGACCACCAACACAGAAAGATATGGACACAAGATGTGTGCAAATGTATTTAGTTTCCTATCCATGTGAACATGGTTTAAGTGGGGGGGACCTAACCTCCTCTAGAGGGGTCCGGGGGGCATGCTCCCCTGGGAAGATTTGTTGCACTTTGAGAGCAACATTAGGAGATCTATGGACACATCTCTCAACACCCAAACACAACTGTAAGCAGATTTTCTTTTAATGTATGGATATTTGACAAATCACTCCCCTTTCAAACTGTATTCTTCTTTATTAATAACTGTCATATAGTATTTTATACCTGTTTACTTTATTCTCTTATTTTTTTTATAACTTTAAAAATGATCATATAAAGATGTGCCTTTACCTCACTGGTTGTAGACAAAGCTTCTTATATTCGTTAGCATAGCTAGCTTACCAGATGCTAATGATAACAACACAGTTATTGACTGTATGACAGATGAGCAGATCGCCACTGGGCTTTCAACTAAAGACACAGACACGCAGAAACTGCGGCATGTGTATGGACTTATCGGTACTGCAATTTCTGAAGTGCTGGAGTGGCGTTCTGGTGCTCTCCGTCAGAACTGCACCCCTGTCAGTCAAGACATATACCACGTGATGACACGTTAGGCTCGTGTTGTGTTCAAGGACCCTGACCTTGGCCAGGAAAAACAGGCACTCGCTTGTTTAATTTTTTTGCGGTCTAGATTTCTTTCATTTTTTTATTTTTTGCGTGTGTTTATAAATTACCTCGAGGGCCGTACCAAATTGTCTCGCGGGCTGTATACGGACGGAGGCCGGAGGTTCCCCACCCCTGCCATAGAGTCTCACTCTGAGCGAGTGCTGCTGCAGCTGCTCTCGGCTTCGTCCATACTAATTCATTCATTCATTCATTCAATGCTCGCCGGTTCCGCGGTTCCACATTGTTTGTTGTGAGGAGTCTGATATATTTAGTATATTTATATTTTAGTGCGATAGCCAGGGGTGACAGGCGCGTACGCGTCACAGGCAGCTTGCTGTTGCCAGATTGGGTGGTTTTCCGCATTATTTTGAAGCCTGTTTACGGTGTGTTTTAACTGGGTTTTCGGCTGAAAGGCATATGAAATCTGGCACACTTTTGAACGCCGTTATAATACAGTGCTGAGAATGAACGCACTTTTGAACGCCGTTATACAGCGCTGAGAATGAACGCGTTCTCAATTACGTTCATCTAGCGGAAATACAGTACGTTCAGTTCACGTTCGCCCAAAATATGAACGCGTTCATGAACGATCGTTCATTGAACGCGTTCAGGTACATCACTGGCTATCAAATATGTGTTGCGGCTCCAGACAAAAACAATTGGTGGAAAAGGGGGCAAAATGGCTCTTTTGGTCAAACAGGCTGCCGACCCCTGGGCTAGATGCACGCATGGGGAGAGGAATTGGTTATGTTTAGACAGAGAATATCAGAGTAATCCGACCAGAGCACATCTGTTTTTGAAACAGTGGTCTGTCGATCACCTCTTTGATTATCAATGTTTTTTTATAATTTGCCGTCAAAACAAAGGCTTGGTCACCTTTATATATGTGTGTACTTATATGTCTTCTCTTGTCGATGATGTGACGTTGTAAATAAACTAGTGATAGATAGCAAATTAGTTTTGTTAATTATTCTTATGTCAAATGTCCTTTTCAGTTATTTGTAATCAAATGTAGTTAAGGGCATCCTGTTTTATTTGAATGAATCTGGGTATACTTTAATACTATACAACCAAGATGTTTTTGTCAACAAAAAAAGAGACATTTTGATAAAGTTTTTATTATTCAAACTACATTTCAGTCTTTATTTGTCAACAATATTGCATGTTGATGCAATCACAGTTACTCTGTCATTACACCTTCACCTTCTCGACATTGTCTAGTCTTAGATGTTAGATGCTTATTAACACTGGGAGCGCCCGGCGGAAACTTCAGGAAGTAAATGTGTCCAGCTAAGAAAACTAAAACAAGAACATTTCTTTTGTTTTGTTTGTTTAACAAGACAGCTATGATCAAATTCGTATCAATGTTCTGGTCTAAATCTTATTTAAAAAAAGCAAATGAGCGTACACCTCAAAATGACAAACTATCCCACTGACAGATGAACACTGCACACACAATCCTGATTTTGAACCCAAACGTCCAGATGTAATCAACCAGCAGCAGCTATCGGACTGTGCATGCAAGTCCCATCTAATGCAGCTCCATTAGCTCCATCATGTGGTAAGCTCATCCCCTAATGTGCACCCTAATGGCGATAATTCCTTCCAGCCCTTACCAATGTGGACTGGTTATCAGTGTAATTGAATTCAAATGACCTCATGGCATTAGTCAAAACAAGTAGATGGGGGATCACAGAAAGCTAACCCCGTTCTTTTCCATTCCATTTGATCACACTGGAGCTCACCTCGTCTTTGTATTTGATGATGTAGGAGTAGATCTCGTGCAGCGCCGACATACTGTTGAACTGGCTGACGTGCAGGCGGGACTGCTCTGCCAGGTAGGCACTCATGTCCTGATCACTGATGACTGGCATGCGGGAGATATCCGAGTAATACCTAGAGGAGAGGTCAGAAAGAGTTTAATGTCCCGAACCATTTTTATTCCATCCAAAACGTCACCTACTGGTTTGCAAACAGAGGCAGCTGGCGAGCACTGTCCATGTTGAATTGATGTTGCAGTATCGTGTTCAAGGACAAGAGGAGTGGACGGCAAAGAAACGCCAAGGAAGTGAGCTGGCAGCTGAAGAAAGGGTTTTGTGGTGGCCAACCGGGGGTATTACAACTTCTGTCTGAGTCACCGATGTCATTAGGGCCCATTAAGACTTTTCCCATTGACTAGCATTGTGATAAAGATGCTGTCTGGTCCCAGATCCCTTGATGATCCGTTTTTTGTACTAGACTGTCAGGCCATTTTGACTTTGTGCGCCACTGAGCAACTTTCATAGGAATAAACGGGGCCCCGCCTCCAATGCTGTTTCCAGTTCCCTTTATACATGCCTGACTTTCTAAGATTAAACATATATGTTTTCAGTGCAAGTCAGTGTAAGAATATGGGATTTTTAGTTTAAGTTCTTTGTAGTCAGGGAGGGTCCTTTAACTTTGCATGACTCCAGCTTTATATTTGACTACCCTTGTGAGAAATGAAATATAAAGAGATATATGCCCGAGGCAATAACTGTCTGCTTTGAGTAACACCTCAGGCAAAACTGGTTTAGTTATGATAGTCAACATTTTTGATGATTTTTACATATTACACTATAGGATAATCTCATTTAATTCATATACATTTTAACTTTTTGGAATTCAGGATGGTGCTAAAATATTGTGCTCAAATGCATTAGCCGCAACAATGTTTTTTTTTGACCAGACTCATACACTAGATTTAATAACTGATGTGTTTATTTAAGAATCTATTACCATCTCTTCATTTATTCTATTTTTCATTATCGATATAATGTATCCAATGTATATACTATTACAAAACATATAGTGTATTTACAATATCATCAGTAGAATAACATATCTTGTTAAAGTTGTTATTCTCTTAACATGCATTTCACTTTCACATTTGCATGGTTGAATTCCTTGTCTTTTCTTTTTGTGCATTTGAAACAAATATCAGTAGATAATAAAAGATGTAATGGAGTGTACTGACAGAGAAGATTCAGCCTTCGTGTCTTTCCTGATCATTTGAATACAGTCCCTTGTTATTATGTCTGAGTGCATTATTGAGGTCCATGCGGCCTGAGCAGCAACACGCTTCACATTATCCTCCGAGTAAAACGTCTATTGGACTTGCTGGGCGGGCAGAAAACAATAGAGTATATTAAAAGTATATCCTGATATTGAGCTGAACCCAGACCTGTTTTGCAGAATCCATATCTCAGCTATCTCAAGGTTTACTGCAGCGGGCAGCGCGGGGTTGAGTGCGGGTTAGGAGGCATAATAGAAACAAGGTTTAACTGCACCCAATTAACCATCACCTATAAATCCTTATCTCACACCGCCTGCAAACACTCCCTGCAAGCCTTATAGGACTTACTGGAGCACACTCAAGTATGATGCTGGAAATAAATAGAGGAATTGGCAGGATAATTGTCTGCTCTGTTTAAGCTCCTGCAGCAACCAAAACAAGGGAGAATGCACAATAGTGATGTAATATACAATTCAATTTAATTGTATCCCTCTTTTTTGAATCATCAGCGGTTGCTAATCTTAGTTTTTAGCACTGTCTGTATCAGAACAAATACTGTCTCCTTAATTATTTCTTACAATATGAATGAATTCTGTGTTAGGAGCTGCTTTACATTGCCCAAGCTACTGTTGGACGCTTCCCCATAAAGCAGAGACAAGAAACATGTGCAAGTGCATAACTTATCCAGGGTTTAGTTAGATTTCCTGGCCCTTTAATAAAATATGAAGGGTGAACTAGAGGACGTTTTTCAGTCAGCAAGAATAAACGAGTTTAGAAAAGAATAAACCGTTGCTAACATTCCATCATTCACTTTTGTTTTCTGTTTACATCTCTTGCTTCTTCACAGTCAAAAGGGACATTTTTAAGTTAACAATGTAACTGATAGAACTGGTTTTACAGACATTTTCTTCACTCCCTATTTGATATTAACGGGCCTGGAGCAAGCTGTAATTACAGTACAGGATTTCTTCACGCTAATTTAATCAAACTGTGTACTCTCACTCCAGTGAAATGCTTCAAATGTGAGCTTCAGATAAAGTTCAACGTGTTAAGTTCTCATAATCTCAGTTATTTGTAGCTTAGTAGTTTGGAAGTGTAATTAACCTTCGCCACTCTAACTCACTTCTCCTTAAAGTTGAGGCATTAGTCAACCCTCCCGGCTTCAAACACCTCATATGGAGCTTTCTCACTTCAGCTTTACTTTAATATCGCACTGAATGTCATTCTTACTGTGTTTAACATACCTTTCCACCCAGTTCTTGTAGTTGGGGATGTCTTTAGCGTAGAGAAGCTTATTTGAAGGTGAGTCTTTTCCCAGTTTGTGTTCTGACGTCGAACAGGAGTCCATGAACGTCTGGGCCACCACAGACAGGCAAGCGTCAGTGATACTGTTCTTGTGGATGTCGAATACAAACTGAGGGTTCTTGATGACGTTCACCCAGAACCGCAGAGGAAGACTGGAGAGGCATTTAAGAAAAGAAAGTAACAACGGATGGTTGAATGTAACTTAGAAATATGCTATAAGAGCATGCTTTAATACAACATAATTCGAAGTAACTGAATGCTGCGGTTGCTTTTTCTAATGTTGTCTATAATACATCACCTTGTGTGCATTAAAGCTTTTTTCTGATGGTTTATATTGTAAATATCTTGCTCAGTAGGTGCCTTCAGGCAAAGTACTGCTGTAGCTGACACAAAACAAACAAAAAATGTCACTCACCAGTTGCTCTTCCAGGTATGCCGTACATCGTAGTCTGTGATGGAGTGTTTGTCGGCCTGCTCGTCCAGGAAGTCGAACATGTACTTGATGGCCAGCGGCAGAGCGCTGCCTCTGTGTGCCGTGCTGAAGATGGTCTCAAACAGGTCGTCCACAAACTTCTGCAGCGTGCCCTGAAGGGAAGGACAAGGAGGGACAAGGGACATTAAGATTACACTGTAGTTTGTTTTCATGCTGTTCAAATAGTTCTCTCAATTATTTGACCAGTCTTAATATGGAATTAAGTTTAGTGTTGTTTTCTATCAATGCATTTGATTGTATGCCTAAACGAAAAATATCTAAATTAAAATAGGAAAAAATAAATCATAGAACACATACTTGAAATATATATTTTTATTTATACAATTAAGAAGATTAATAAGACACATTATAATAAATAGCACCTAATGTTTTATTTTGTTTTGGCCTTATAATGGCAACTTTGACCTTTGTTTTTAAAGGGTTAATCGTTAAGTTTGTATTAAATATATTGATATTGGTCATTCATGTTTAGAGAGCCTTTGTGTTGGTACTCGTGAATAATCCAGCCACCCTCAAAAACACTGCTCACTTAGATTTGTTATACTCCTGTTAATTACAATAAAATAATCTTAAGAAATCTCAGAGAGACGGTAAAGAATACAAATAATTATAGTTTCACTGTGTAGTGTGACAGAATAAAGTGAACCAGTTCCAGCCACTTGTATCGCAGTGCCTGAATGGGCCATTATCATGTGCATTTTAACATGAATGACCCCAATGGGAATCACAGCTATAACTGTGGCTGTGTGACTGCCTCGCTCTGCCCACTGAGCTCTGCAGAATCACAAACAGGAACGCAGGCTCTTCCACCAATGACAATGCTTCAACATAATCAAATGAAATAAAGCTAAACGAATTTCCCTAACAACACATTTGTTTCCCACTCTTTCCCATCTGGCAGAATCTATTACAGAGGAAATCATATTTAGCCAGCCGTAGCCAAATGGAACAGGAATGAATTCTGTTGCAGATCAAAGAACTGAGCTCTGCATGACGGGAAGCCCAGGCAAACGGACGCAGAAAGACAGACAAGGAGAGACATGGAAAAATGAGCTTCTCAATTGCCTCTTTTTTATTTCTTCTAACCCTACACGGCCAAATCTTCAATCCCTCAACAAACGACCTGTCTCCTGACACCTCCTGTATCTGCATCCCTGCACTCTGCACCACAGGCGCATTTTTATTAATCTGTTTCTTCTTATTACCAGTGGAAATTGAAAAGCGTGCTCTCTTGTAAATGCTGCCCATTGCTACATTTCCATCCCCCTCTTACAATGAAGACATTAGGTGTGTTTCACTTCGGTCAAATTAAATCCTTGCTTCCCTCACTTGCGTCGTTTACCTGCGTTTAGTCCCTCCCACCAGGGAAGCATGGCGAGACGCAAGGAAACCACGAGAGGCAGGGAAATTAGTTTTAAGAGCAATGGGACGTCCTTTCCTCCGGAGCGTCACGTGAAGCGACGTCCGTTTGGGATGACACCGCACAGCTGATCGTCTGACAGCAGCCAGATCAGTGCATGCGCTGCATCGTCCAATCAGTGAGCGATACACAGTAAGGGGGCGGGGCGAGTGTCTGAGTATTTCACCGGAGGATGAATCGAGTTCCTCCATTATCGCTCCTCCATTATCACTCCTCGCTCCTCGATCCTCCAGCACAAATAAGGCCACTGGGACGCTACTCAAGATGGCGCAGACAAATCAACTTCCGGTGATACCGAGACCGAGGAGCGAGTAAATGAAAATAACCGAAGTGAGACGCACCCAATGAATTGAGAGACACTGAAGGTGAAAAGGAAAGTTGCAAGGATCCAAAATGGACAAGATGAGTCTGTTTATCCATGTGGGTGTGTGTGTATCCAATGGATCCTTTTGTTTTACACTATTTGGTTTGGTAAATCGAAAACATGATTAAGCTTCATCATCAATCAAGAATGTACTACAATACAATACACCCTTCCACGCCACCCATAACAACACCTGTGGTCGCAAAGATGATAAGTGCTTCACTGGCTTTGGATACTTTTCCCACAATGCAAAATCAGGCTCAAGTTACCCCTACTGCTCAAATTGTCTACACTAAAAGCAAACCATTATAATTACAACAGTGCAAATTGTACTCAAACTGCAATTTGTTCCATGATTATTCAGCCTGGGAAGGAAAACACATCACTTTCTTTCCATTGTGGTTCGGCAAGGATCAGTGCTGGGTCCTTTTCCTATGTCAATATACCGTATGCAACCACCTTTTACTTGATTATCTGCTTAAACAGTTTTATCTTTAAATGTGTTATGCTCTCCTACAGCAGCTACTAGCACGGCACTTGGGATATAGCACACTTAAATATACTTAAAGGTGGGGTATGTAATTTTGGAGAAACCAGCTCGAGTGCGTTAGACTTCCTTACAGAGCCCCTCCTCCAACACACACGAACGCGCACATGACCAATGAGGGCACGAGATCAGTTTGTGCACAGATGGAAGGCTGACAGGCAGGTAGGCCATCCAGTTATTTTAGCCGGGCCGGCACAGATGATTGGTTGTACTTTTTACAGTATTACGGCTTCCACAGATGACATGTTTTATGGATTTTTTGTCAAAGCATTTAAGATATTCATTGCTATCGGGATGTTAAGAGCATTCCATGGAATATAACAAAAAGTGTTTCTGAAATAAATTACATACCCCACCTTTAAATACCTGAGCCTCTTTTGGCCTTTAGGAGTTAAACAGCACTAACATGAAGAGGACTATCATTTTCAAGGGCAACATTTTTGCTTGCCAACGAAAATGTACAGTATTCTGATATCTACATTAAGGTTTCCATAACAGGCAGTTTGTTTGAACTTAAAAAAGTTAAAACAACCTCTATAATAGTTGCGTACAGAAGGAAGCCGCTGTAAGAATCTATTACATTTTATTTATTTAATTGAAGATAGTCAAGCACTGTACCAAGGCTTATGAAAATGGCTCTTTTCTATAGATTGATGTGTCACCTAATGCATGGGTTCCCAAACGTTGCCATGCCAAGGACCCCCATATAGCATTATCCTCTGGCAGGGACCCCCCTGTGGCAATTTGTTTTAATGATGTGTACATTATGATGGCAAATGTAAGAAATTAAACATACAGCTTCTTAATAAATATTCTTAATATATGTTGTTATTAATAATTAATAATCAGATATTCTTCTATTAACAGTAAACATTTTTAGTTTTTTTATCTTTTGTTTTGCATTCATTACATTCATTGTGTCTTCCGTTACAAATATTCGTAACAAAATATTAAACAGTAATATCAACAGTACATATTTTTTAAGTGATTTCTGTCTTAATAACATTAAGTGGCTCCTACACAGTTTATCAATCCTAGGTTTTAGGTTTGTCAGTGCCAGACGAATGTCATTGTCCACTTGCAAACGTGCTCTGTGCTTTGTTTTCAATACCTTCAATGTAGAAAAGCCAGACTTGCAGAGTTATGTGGTGGCAAATGGAAGCAGGGATTTAAGAGCTCTCTCAGCCAGTGCAGGATAGTCTTTTTTGACATAAAGCCAGTACTATGGGAGTGAAACAGCTTGATATGTCACCTTCAACTCCCATTCATTCGCCATGTCTATGAGTCTCTCTTAGGACATAAGATCCAGACTCTCACCTATTCCTGGGGCACCGATCTCCCTTCGCAGTTCAAAAACACGATTCAGCGCCGCCCCACGGGAAAGCCAGCGCACGTTGGAATGGAGCAGTAACCCCTCAAACTTTGCGCCCATCTCGTTACACAAAATAGCGAACAGTCGGTGTTTTAAGGGCCGAGCTTTTATGAAATTCACTACTTGTATACCTTCCTGTAGTATCTGATGTAGTTCATCATCCATTCGTTTAGCAACAAGTGCCTCCCGATGGAGCATGCAGTGCGTTGCCACTACATGTGGGGCCTTCTGCTTTATCAAAGCTGTCACTCCGCTTTGTTTGCCTGTCATAGCCGCTGCCCCATCTGAGCACACACCCACACAACGAGACCAGTCAAGTCCGTTTGAGATGATGTACTCATCTAAAACTTGGAAAATGTCTCTTCCTGTGGTCCTACCTTCCAGTGCTTTGCAAAATAATATTTCCTCAACAAAGTTGTCTTCTGAAATAAATCTGATGTATGCAAGCAATTTTGTGACATTTGCTACATCCGTGCTCTCATCCAGCTGTAGAGCGAAATATTCGCTAGCTCTCACTTGCTCCAAAAGCTGAGCAGATATGTCTTGAGCCATGTCACCAATCCGTTGGCTCACAGAATTATCTGAGAGTGGTACTGCGTTGATTTTGCTGGCAGCATCCTCACCTAGCATTTCCCGAACAATATCAATGGTAGCTGGTAGAATTAAATCCTCTCCTATTGTGTGCGGTTTCTTTGCACGGGCGATGTGGTATGATGCTAAAAAAATGATGCCTTCAAGGCCCGCTCAGGGACGCCGGCTTGCTGCTTAAAAGTAGCCGATTGCATCACTAGGTGCTCTTCTTTTCTTTTAAAAAAGTCTATTGATTTATTAGCTTTAGCTGGGTGCTTTTGTTTGAGATGTCGATCAAGTTTAGATGGCTTTAGACACTCGTTGGCGAGGATCTCGAGGCAGAGAACACATTTAGGTACATTACATTACATTACATTGCATTTAGCTGACGCTTTTATCCAAAGCGATTTACAATAAGTACATTCGACCAGGAAGACACAACCTTGAAGAAAACAGAATCATATAAGTACATCAGGTTTCATAGAGCCAAGCATTTCAAGTGCTACTCAACTGGCTATAGATAAGCCAGTCCTTTATTAGTATATAAGTGCTCTGTTAGCAGTTATTTGTTAGTAATTCTATCGCTCGAGGTGGAGTCGAAAGAGATGAGTTTTCAGTCTGCGCCGGAAGATGTGCAAGCTATCTGCTGTCCTGATGTCAATGGGGAGCTCATTCCACCATTTTGGAGCCAGGATAGCAAACCCACGTGAGGGTGCAGCGAGTCGTTTGGCTGATGCAGAGCGTAGTGCACGCGCTGGGGTGTACGGTTTAACCATGTCCTGGATGTAGGAAGGGCCAGATCCATTCGCAGCATGGTACGCAAGTACCAGTGTCTTGAAGTGAAATCTAGCAGTTACCGGAAGCCAGTGAAGGGAGCGGAGGAGCGGAGTGTTGTGGGAGAATTTAGGAAGGTTGAAGACCAGACGAGCCGCTGTATTCTGGATGAGCTGCAGAGGTCGGATGGCACATGCAGGTAGACCAGCCAGGAGGGAGTTGCAGTAGTCTAGGCGTGAGGTGACGAGAGCCTGGACCAGAAGCTGCGTCGCTTTCTGGGTCAGCTGGGGGCGTGTCTTCCTGATGTTGTAAAGCGTGTATCTGCAGCAACGGGTTGTAGCAGCGATGTTTGCAGTGAAGGACAGGTTGTTATCTAGGATCACACCCAGATTCCCTGCAGTCTGAGTCGGGGAAACAACAGAGGGGCTGATGTTGATTGTCAGGTCAAGAGTTGGACAATCTTTTCCCGGAAAAAAAAGCAGTTCAGTCTTGTCAAGGTTGAGCTTGAGGTGATGAGCGGACATCCACTGAGAGATGTCAGCTAGACAAGCAGAGATGCGTGCGACGACCTGGGTCTCTGAGCGGGGAAAGGACAGAATTAATTGGGTGTCGTCAGCGTAGCAATGGTATGAAAAACCATGCGGGCTAATGACAGATCCGAGCGAGTTTGTGTACAAGGAGAAGAGGAGGGGACCAAGAACAGAGCCCTGAGGGACCCCTGTAGTTAATTGACAAGGGTCGGACTCGGACCCTCTCCAAGTAACCCTGTAGGTCTTTGAGGTATGAGGTGATGAGGGAAAGTGCAGAGCCTGAAACTCCAAGTTCTTGGAGAGTGTGAAGGAGGATCTGATGGTTCACCGTGTCGAATGCAGCAGACAGGTCCAACAGGATGATGACAGAGGAGAGGGAAGCTGCTTTGGCAGTGTGCAGTTCCTCAGTGACAGCAATGAGAGCAGTTTCTGTGGAGTGACCTGCCTTGAAACCCGACTGGTGCGGATCCAGAAGGTTGTTCTGATGGAGATAACACGAGAGTTGTTTAAAGACAGTGCGTTCAAGTGTTTTAGACAGGAACGGGAGGAGAGAGACAGGCCTGTAGTTTATAACATCAGACGGGTTGAGAGTGGGTTTCTTTAGGAGAGGGTTTACTCTTGCCTCCTTGAGACTGTTTGGAAAGTGACCAGAAGTTAGAGAAGTGTTGATGAAATGGGTGAGAAACGGTAGAATATCAGGAGCGATAGTCTGAAGGAGGTTTGAAGGGATAGGGTCCAGAGGACAGGTGGTAGGGCGGGCAGAGGTAATGAGGGTAAGAACCTCACTTGGCGAGAGAGGGGAAAAGGAGGTTAGTGTGCGGGTGGAAGGAGGGTCTGGTGACCCATCGGTGAGTAAAGGTGAGTCAGAAAAAGAAGAGCGAATATCATCAACCTTTTTTTCAAAGTGGTTAACAAAGTCGCTTGACAGAAGTGAGGAGGGGGGAGGGGCTTTGGGGGGGTCCAAGAGGGTGGAGAAGATGGAAAATAGTTTTTTAGGATTGGAATAGGAAGATTGGATCTTATCTTGAAAGAAAGTGCTTTTTTCCCTGAGAGATCGAAGCAGAGAAAGAGGAGAGGAGAGCCTGATAGGTTAGGAGGTCGTCACGGTGTTTGGATTTCCACCGTTTCCGCTCTGCTGCCCTAAGGACGGTTCTATTAGCACGCAGTGCGTCATTTAGCCAGGGAGCAGGAGGGGACTGACGAGCCTGCCGAGATGTGAGATGGGTTACTGTGACGGCATGGAATTCAAAGGTGGAAGGAGTGAAGTTAGGTAGCTTGAAGAGGGAAAAGCTCCATTTGGGAGAGAGCAGGAGACCAGTGTCACCTCCTCTGCCAGTGGGTCTGGGTGTATGGGAGAAGGAATATGCTGTGGAGAGAGCTGCTGGGGTGGATGTGTTGGATGGAGTAATCCACGTCTCCGTGAGAGCAAGGAAATCCAGAGACTGCAGGGAAGCGTAGCCAGAGATGAAGTCAGCCTTAGGAACAGCTGACTGGCAGTTCCACAGGCCGCCTGAAACTAGATGCTGGATCTCAGTGGAGCATGTGGGATAGACGAGAGCAGGCCGGTTATAGCGATTAGGAGATACACGGGGCCAGTGATAATTGCGAGAAGACACATGAACAGGAATGGAGAAAATACACATGATTATAGCATGAGGGGCTAGAAAGCTAAATAAAATAGAATAAGACACCAGCGATACTTAGCTCAATCAAAGTAGGATTTGCCTCCTCTTTGCCACCCTCGTGACTCCAGCAGGACTCCAATGTCTTTGTCAGTCTTAGAGACTCCCGCAGGACTCCAATGTCTTTGTCAGTCTTCGGCTGTCTGACGCTCCAGGAAAGAGCTACCTAAAATGGACGCCTGATTGCTGAGTTCTCACAGCTGTGGGGCCACGCCCCTCTAATTAGTTAACTCTCTACAGAGAGGCCCTGCCTATTGTAATGCAGGCTTGAGTGCCTACTGAGACCTGTGTAACAGGTTCACGTGAGCAGATCTGAGATTAAAAATCTCTCAAAATCGCCGTTTTAGCTACAATAACTACAGAACAATTATACAGAGTAGAATAAATGAAACAGAGAAGTCTAATTAAACAAGAATATAACTTACAGTGGTTGCTGCGTCAATAGGTATTGTCGTCATCCGGTCTAGATGCACACTGAGTTCTTCAGTTTTTGAATGCGGTATTTGAATGCTTTTTTAGCTGGAAGATGATAAAATCAATTTCAAGGACCGCCTACTTCCATCTACGTAACATTGCAAAAATCAGGCATATCTTGCCTCAAAACGATGCAGAGGCAAGATCACGGCCGTTCTTACTTGCCGCGGTAAAACCAAACTTTATGTATGATGGCTCATACCTCCGAGTTTTAGACGGCCAGGTATACCGTGGCTGTGAATCTTTTGCAGCGGGGACATCTTCATTCTGATCGTCAGATGGTGTTTTTCTTTTAAGATATTTGTCCATTTGATCCTTTAGCAGGAGGTAGTTAGCTAGTGTTCACACAGCAACTCAGTTACACTCTCAGTAGCGACAGCTCAATTCTGATTGGCTGCACTGTAACTTTTATCCATGTATTTTTTCTTTTTATGTTTATTTTATTGGCTTTTATTTTTAATGACTGATCTAAAAAAACATATATTACATTTTTTTTTTACATTTTACCCCCTTTTTGCAACTTTAAAGCAGTTTGAATTGAACATTGTGATACCTTATCTATTGTGGAACTTTGTTTCTACTGAGGATTGTAACTAATGTGTTCAGTATAGTGCTTGGGACAATAGCATTCATTCATGTAAATGTTATATGTATCTTTACCTGGTATATGAGAACCTTACATTCTGATCATTTTTTAAGACTCCTCAATGACCTGCAGGCTCTCTTTAAAAGTCGTGTCCTAGACCATGAAATATGTGAGGTGGATCCCTTCGCCTTAAAGAGCTGATAACGCTGAAGATATTCCATTAGGCGGAGTTTCAGTGGGGAGTTTTACTGCTCTCCAATGGTCTCAAGTGCAGTTTCAGGGTTTTTTCCCAGCCTGACTGTAAAAGACACGAGTGTGAAGTTTCCTCCTTACTTTTGTAGCTAGCAGCCTGGTCAGGTAGATCTCAGACACCATCTTGCTGCCTCGGTCCCCCTCCCTCTGGTCCGAGTGGTCGTGGTTCTTCACCAGATGCCACAATTTGGTTCCACTCTCCAGGTCAGGAGTGATCATGGGGGTTCGGGATCGTAGGCTGTCTGGACTGCTGGCGGTCCTCAGCATACTCTCTAAACCCGGAAACACAAAACAGAGTTATTTGGAGGAATACGCTGATTTGTTTTTAAAGCCTTTTGATATCGTTTCAGAAACCAGCAAGTGGGCCTGCTACTCTTCTAATGTCGCACTTACAATGGTGTCACTTTTTTAAACTCGCAGGATCCTTGCTGTTTTGAGTTTGTATCTTGAAGGTTGATTGCATTTAATGTATGTCGCTTTGGATTAAATGTTAGCTAAATCAAATGTAAGGGGATACAGAAATAAAACGTGCAGATTCTGTATGTCGATCACCTAAACTTGAGTGTGTTTCTTCTATGATTTTCTCTCTCTTTCACAGACTGTGACTCCCTCTCCTCCTCCCGTTTTTCCTTTCTGTCTGTTAATTAATTATTCATGGCATGAGTGTCAAAGTTGATTAGAGCGGAGCTAAGAGATGCATATCTGCGACTGTTCCATTTAGCACGGAGAGGGGAAAGAAAGCTGGGACGTGGTGGTGCGGGACAATCTCCTCACTAGCTGTTGCTCGTGGGAAAGGAGGGATAGGGAAGATGAAAGAAACACAGCTGCTGACGCATGTTGCAATGCCTCTCTATGTGGTGAAAGGACGGAGCGGAGATGACAGGACAAGAGGGGGGTGGGTGAGCTAAGTGGACAGAGGGACAAAAAGGTGAGTGGGAGAGAGAGGGGTGAAAGGGAGAGTAACGGGGGAGCAGGGGATAGAAGCGTGGGGTGGTTCTATTGCTGTTGCTCTCGTGATGCTGAGTGGCTTTGATTCCAAACCCATCATGGCCACTGGTGACCAACATTTACCCGTGCTCATAAACACACCCACTCCTACACACACACATTCATGCACGAGCACACACACACCTCCACAATCACATCGCTTTAAAGATGTATTCGCTGTGAAGCAAAATAGCTACAGCTGTGCATTTGAACAAGGTAAGATGGTAAAACATGTTGATTTCAAGACATATCATTTTCAGTGTTGCGTTTATTAGAATGTTTGAATTCTTATGTATGTCAAGTCAGCTCTAACTAGATAGGCTCAACAGCATACCATAGAATCTGAGGTACTTGTTTGTCAAGACTTATACATGTCTATGAGCACTATTTATATATTTACACTAAACCGCATTGCACATTGGTGTCACGTGAATAATTAACTACATTATTTTGCGTCTTTCAGCTTTTTGTTTAGGTTTCCAGTCTGCCTATGTATTGTTTCTGTTCAGTTTCCTCACGTATACAAGTTAAGGGTTAATACAGGAGAAACGCAGGAAAAAACTAACTGTGGATGATTCCAAATTCCTAAAAGGCAGTTCAAAGGGAGTTATTCATCTAAAATAATAAGAAAATAATTAAATAATGGAACTGATTTTACAGCCCTAATTATTCAAGCGCCTAAATACAGACATTGGATTGGTGGGGAAAAAAAGCGGTCTCACTCTCCTGCTATTTTCAGTATATAATCATCAAAAACGGCCCACAACGGAAAAAGCTCATGCCTGTTATGGGGTGCTCAGAAGCATAATGGTTAGAAGGCCTAATGCATGAATGAAGGGCTGTTTGTCGCATGGTCAACCCCTGTTTCCTGTCTATTGCTACAGTGTCCAATAAAGGTACAAATGATACCCGAGAAGGTATATTCTTTTCATATTACACATGGATAAAAAAGATGGACATACTAACCTTCATTTGATATGTTACTTTTATAAGGAATCCAGGTTGCTGTTAGTCTATGCTAGATCAGTAACAATGATTACAGCATTGCATGCCTGAGTGGTACAACCCATTTTGTATCAGTCATTTATCTTTTAAACAGTTGAATTGTCCAGTGAAGTCTACCATATTGATGCAGGACCTCTGACTATCGCTGAGTGCCAGGTGTTCTCTCTTTCTCTCTTACACTCCGTCAGCTGGGTATCGAGGTGTCTACTTTAATGCCTGTCATTCACGGGCTGCTTGGAAGTGGCCCTGAAATAGCCTTGGCCTGGGCTGATGGCGGTGGATAAAAAAAGGATTGCCATTCACAAAGAATGGAGCCCAATCATGGCCACGATAACCAAAGAGCAAATGGAGGAGTGAGAGGACTTGGGGGGGGGGGGGGGATGGGAATCAGTGACAGAATGATTTAAATAGGGTCAAGTGAAAGGGAGAATGGAGCTCTCACCATATCTGCTGAGGCTCTTGGTGAAGGTGGAGGAGTTGGAGATGTTATAGGCAGAGTTCTGCTTTGGCACCAGGGCGATCAGTGAGCCATCTGTAACCTGAACGCCAGAACACACACAGGGATATTCAGTGGATGAACCGTCCGAGCTGTTCAAACTCTGGCTCGTGGCTGCTTTTGGTGCTCGCCTGTACCTGATAGTGAGCCAGAGTGTTGAGTCGTTTCCAGTCATTGTCGATTTTAGTGGTGACATCTTCATCTTGCAGAATGATTCTGGCCATCCGACCTTGGCGCCATTCTTCAGGAAGAGGAATCAGACGTTTACATCATCTTGGCCAGTTACTACAGCTGTGTATCTTACCGTTTAGAATATGCATGCAGGTACAGTACTGAGGCTCTTACCCAGGTCCATATCAGAGGCTTTGGGCCTCTGTGAGTCGGGGCTGCCTTTGTACACGGCATCGAGCAGCTTCTCCTTGACCTGAGTGATGGTGTCGCAGTTCAGACACTTGACCGTCACCTCTTGGGCGTTCTCATTCTCTGGGTTCACACAGTGCAGCGTCTGGCGGGAAAACAAGGTGGAAAGTTCAAATGCAAATTATCCAATTTTCTGCCAACATAGTTCTCCTACTCAAAGCAATAACAAAAGACACAACTTTGTGGTGTTGAAAAGAAGCATGGGATCATGGGACTTGTTAGTGCACTCATTGAGGTGAGAATCCCCTATAAGAACGGATTAAGTGTACATCAATAACAAGATATACATTGTAGAGGTTTCCAAAACAACCTGACCACGCAATTTCAAATTGTAACAACAAAAGGAATTACTGTCTCAAATAAGTTTGCTCAACTTGTTCCTCTGATAACGTCACATCGAGACATTCAGGAGGCATACTTGCCAACCCTCCCGATTTTCGCGGGAGACTCCCGATTTCATTGCCCCCCCCTCCGGTTTCCTCCCGGGTCATATTTCTCCCGTTTTCTGACCAAATCAGATTTACTCAAGACTGTTTCCACTCTGACTTTAATACAGCTGCACCATTGTGTGGTTTCCATGGTAGCGCGTCTCTTTAGTAGCGTGCGCAACTGAAAGGGTGAGGAAGATAGTCACAGAAAACAGAAGAAGAAACAACAACTCTACCCTCTTGATCTAACAGCTCTGGCGATCCACTAGCACCCCACCCCCCCCCGCAGTGGTTTTGAAATGCTCCCGACTTCTGAGGTCTCAAGGTTGGCAAGTATGAGGAGGTTTTTATCAGGAGCCCAATTATTGTCAGATGTTTCCTCCACCCAAAACAAACATGCAGTGTGCCTACCGCTCACTACTTCAGGTTTGGAAACTGTTGAAAACATCTGTTGATAATGTCAGTACACATCCCTTCAACATATATAACGTAGGTCTGGTTGTTTAAGGTCATGTTAATGCTGAGATGCTACATAGTATACACAGCCAGAACACGGCCAACTAAGGTGCATTCGAATGTACATGACAGCCTTTTCACACCTGGTCTGTTTGCAGCAGCTGTTTGAAAACTTGGAAATGTTCCTAGTCCCTTCAGTTTTGTTGCTATTGTAACTCGGCCTTCACACTTAGGTGCAAACTAAAACATCCGTAGCAGACCCTGATTACAAGTAGTTACGTCTATGTTTCCAATCCCATCCTGGAGTGCTTTGTTTGAAGGGAGAATGTGATAAAAGCTTGAATGTAAGAAAGTACATTTATTTACAGTAAGTAATTCGCTTGTTCTATGAGTTTTATTGATGTATGATACAAACTTCTATTTTTTGGCAGGAAATTATTTAATAACCCATAGTTACTATTACTTATACTAAGTTAAGTACACGTAGCTCAAAGTTGTATTTTTACTTATTTTTAAGTACAGTACTTGAGTACATTTGCTGTCAATGCAGTGCTGTACTACTAATGTACACACTTTCTTAAAAAGTACCAACAAATTGGCTAAACTAAGATAAACTACAACACAAATAATTATACCAAACATGTATTTGTTGTTGATAAAAATATAAAAATAATATTCAATAACAATTTAAATCAGGAAAAAAGCCATCCTGCATACCGAGTACTTTTGATGCTTAAAGTATATGTTGTTGATAAAACGGTTTCTTTAACCTATTACAATCAGAACTTTTAACTCAATTGGAGTATTTTAAAACAATAAAATGTATACCCGAGTTGAGGCTCTGAGGACTTGTTTCACCATAGCTTAGCGCTGAGGCACACGGTGAGTTCACTGACCAGTGTTTTGTAGTCGAGCTGTTGTCTGATGAGCTTGTCCTCGCTGAGGGAGTAGCGGGCCTCTCCTGTGATGGCGTCGATGGGGCCCTTCTCCATCTGCTGCTTGATGGCACAGTAAAGCATGAACAGAGGCTCCCCGGCACACTCCTGGTGGGGGGGCAGACAGAAAGAGAAAAGTTGCCATTAGTTCATCCAAAGTAGTGATTTTTCTTTTTTCAGATTCTAACAGACCAGAAAAAAGGAAATGTCAAGAAAATCTGAGAAAAAGGACAAATCTGAAAAAATCAGTGTCTTTAGGTAAAAACCTCATGAAATATATAAGAGCTGATTAATGAAATAATGAATACAAAATCGTTTAAAATAAAAAACCGCTCACTTATTGTAGGACACTTCAGCTTAATGAAATGTAACCATAATAAACTGTCCACTTTCTTCTTCCCTCCTTTCCGATGAATCGTCACATGACCTCTAAGAGGGGATACAAAATGGTGCATCTTTGGACTTAATAACACACCGAAAGCATGACATCTGCTTTCCTGACAGCTCTGGGTGATTTCGCAAATGCGTGTCAGGGGCACAGGATGTTCACATGTCTTTCATTCAGTCGCAGTTCATCTGAATTGCATGGAGTGTGATTAAATAAGGACTCATTATGGGCTGTTTTGACGTGTGTTGAGCATGCCTAGGAAGACAATAATAAAATAATAGAAATAATAAAGTAACTGTCAACGCAAAAACAAATGAGTGACTATAATTTAGTTTGTGCTTATTCATGTAAACAAACAAATACAATAACATGCCCACTTAAAGTATTACTGGCTGATTTAATCACATCACACTTTACTTGATCTGCTGTAACATTTTGAATCCTGGAAAATGGGACAATCTGTTAAAGTCATTTGAAAAAACTATCGTTTTTTAGGCTACAGTTTATTTACAGAGTAAGACTACTCTTCAGTCGAAACCTGAGTATTTAATATTATAGTATTTGTTGTCATTCATGTTAGTGGATTTGTAAAGCCCTCTGAGTCAAAGGTGTTTTGCGATATTGGGCTATATAAATACAATCTGCTTTGATTAAAAAGAATCATTCAGCATACCCTCCCATGAATTATCTTCCATCTCAATCTCTTTCCATATTTCACATTACCCAGCAGGATTAGCACGATGCTATCAGGTTATCATGTCGTTAAGCGACAGGTCAACCAAATCACAACTTGCTTATACGATCAGACTTCTAATGGCATACATCTAATCTAATCTGCAGATTAGATTAGATTTATTGAATTCATTGATTCCTATTTGGGAAACTGGTTTGTGAAGGCAGCATGTTAATATGGCATCGCACACGAATTATACATGTAATAAAAATCAACATAAGTGTAGTTTAAAGGAGAATTCAATATATTTGGAAATCCAGCCTGTAAGATGCACGTAGACAATCATAGTCAAATCATAAACAAATATATTGTGGAAGGCAACGGAATTTTGGTGTGAGCATCGGGTGAATGAGCCTAAATGATCACTTCCTGTCTCTGAGTTGTGAGCAGCGTTAGATAAATATATCCGCTTCCCCCCCTCGTCTGCGTGTCAGAGCTACACAGATGTTTTATATATGTTCCCGCTCTCCCTCCATCAAAGACACTTGCCAATCAATAGTGTCATTAGTCATCAGCTGGGCCCGAGGAAAGCACTGGGACTGAAGCAGCGGCAGTTTAAGGGGGGTGAGAGGACAGATCACGGCCGATACTCAGCCTGACAAGAGCTTAATGATCCACCGTGCAGTGGAGACACTTCAGCCTGTGTGTGTGTGTGTGTGTGTGTGTGTGTGTGTGTGTGTGTGTGTGTGTGTGTGTGTGTGTGTGTGTGTGTGTGTGTGTGTGTGTGTGTGTGTGTGTGTGTGTGTGTGTGATGCATTGGGTCCAGATGAGAACAGGGGAGGGTGCTAATCTATCAGTCTCACCTTCAAGCACACTCCACAACTCGCTTATTCTTTCAAACACACACCTTCTCCTTTTCTTCTGTTTTTTTTTCTTTTTCTTTCTGTTACCACATGTTCTTTATGTAGCTACTACAATCTATGTATACAACGCTCATCTATTGGGATTAATGAGCTATGAGCCGGTATTGTATGCACTGATGATGAAATAAATGGAGCTTGAAAATACTCACAGAACAGCTAATCTTTAAACGCAATATGGATTGTGATATTAAAATACGAGCATTTGAAACCTATCCAGAGTTGTTGATCACCTTAACAGCACCAGCATTCCACATTGTTTACAAGGAGGAAAGTACAATTACATTCGTAAGACGTCAAGGACACACACAATGTGTTTTAGGGAGAAACAGTTATTTTAAAAAGCATTTTGGTTTCCAAAAATGGCCTTTAGCCAGAAACAGTTATTCTTGAGGCAAATCATTTGAATACAGGTTTGAATACAAAGCAGAACAACATGTCCACTTTAAGTATAGGTTCAAAGTAAACTAGGAAAGCAGCTTTTTGTTTTACTTCACCCTATCATTACCTCAATCTGCTTCCTCCTGACTTTTTTCTCCTCCTTTCCATTACAATTGTTCCCCTTTATCTCCTACCTCCTTCTTCCTCACCTCCTTCCCTTTCCCTCTCCTCCCTCCTAATTGTCATGCCCCTCTTTATTATTTCCCTCTCTCCCCACCACCTCTAACCCCATGCTCTGCTCCTTCCCGCCTCTCCCACCAACCACTCCCCTCTCCCTCCTTACTTCCTCATTCCGCCGCTTAACGAGAACCTCGTTAGCATCTGGGCCAATTAGCTGGCAGCTGCTAACGAGGCAGAGGGAGCATACATCACGATAAGCTGTTATGCTTTCGGTTCGCCTTTCGCCTCCTGTGCTCGGCTGCTGCATGCCTGTCTCTGAAATTCCCCTTTCCTCCATATAGTGGCTTCATTACGGCTCCCTGATTGCATGCTGACATTTACATTACAGAGGGATAAGGCCGCTGTAGCCGAGGAGAGATCAGATTCTGCACCGCTAACAGCCAGTGGTCAGCAGCAATGCACTGTGGGTACATTATTCTCTAGTTAATGAAATACAAAAGTTATTGGGATTTAAGTGACATGTTGTGTGCATTGTAGCACAGAATAAATATTAGCATAGTTTTGTTATGGAGATTTTTTATTTGATTGGTTTAATTGTGGTACTTTTTTCTTGGGGAGTTGATACATCTGTATATGTTTTTAGCTGGAGAAAAAAAGGCAATCATATATTGTTCAAATAACCCTTTAAAAAAAATGTCTTTCTATTTTTTTTTAAGAAAATACATTTCTGTCTTTGTCATTTTAAGCATTGTTTGTAATTATCCTGGTGGGGTTTACTTCATCACATAAGCAGAGCCTACTTTATGAATATATGTGCTTTTTCTAAGCAGGCCCTTTAAAAGAGAGGATACAAAAGTGGGGACATGGATGTTGAGGATGATGAGAGGAGGGGGCGTGTGAGGACAGTGCCAGCAACATGGCACCCCATGGCGAGGCAAATGACCTTTAGGCGGAGAGGGGACTGACGGAGGAATAATGACAGCGCAGATCAAAGAGAGATCAGAGGAGGAGAAGATGTAAGATAAAGGAACGACGTGGAGGAGACGTGGAGGATACAAAAGTGAAACCATGACGGTAGAGAGGATCCATGCACCCAACACAACATTAAAACAGCAGAAAGGAAGAAGCTTCAATGATCTACTGTTGATATAATTGATAGGCAAGAAATCGGAAGATAACATATTACAAAAAGCACTGAGATAAATGTATGGGGAAACTAATATAAGCCAGTATGTATACATTGCATAGGGATAGAAGTTTCAAAACGGTCGTTGGGCTTACCTTGAGGAACTTATACAAGAGGAAGGTAAACCAGTTGGTCAGCATCTTCTCAGCCACTGACTCCGTTCTGAAAGAAATGGGACGTTGTAAAAAGACAAGCTCTAATGAATCAACCTTGTTGCATGATTTTAAATATAAATAATGATAGTTTTGTGGACATAATAACATCTGCCTTTGAGGTTATGTTTTTGCTTGGTCTCTAGTTGTTTTTGTCTGTCACCGGGATTATGAGAAGAAACAAGAAACATGTCACACTATTTGGTGAAAGGGGAATGAATGGGCCAAGGAACGAGAATCAGGGCATACAATATAAATACACACAACGCAAGCATTCTTTTTCATTAGGGAAATAGCCTTGGTGGAGGTATGTTCACTCCAACTCCCATTCTAGTTCGTAGTACGCTTTTTGGAGAGATCTACATCTCATTACAAGTTAGGACATGTCTGTATGGGTATTGTATTACACAGCGTTTTGATTTCCTTCACTGATTGTTCGAATGCCATTTGTTACGAACTATGTTTGAGACCGTCGGTGGCCAATAGGGATGTGACTTCTATACACAACTTCCAT
Source organism: Pseudochaenichthys georgianus (assembly GCF_902827115.2). Classification (NCBI taxonomy): domain Eukaryota; kingdom Metazoa; phylum Chordata; class Actinopteri; order Perciformes; family Channichthyidae; genus Pseudochaenichthys; species Pseudochaenichthys georgianus. The sequence goes on along the minus strand of NC_047509.1, from coordinate 34,178,138 downwards.
TGTTTCTGTGAGAACTGTTTCATAATATTAACAATGTGTGTTTTCTTCCACTAAAAGAACAGTGTCAGAGTAATAGAGTGTTTCTCCCTCTAGCAATGCATGGTGGGACGTTAGCGCTAATGCTAATCCTCTTTCCTTGGAAACTACATTTAATGAGTTCAGTAAAGCCTCTGCAGTGTGCTCACTGAGCCTATTTCAAGTCAACAGACCTCCAAGATAGAACACTACAATATATGAAGTAAATGACAAGTCGATTTCACTACATTCTGTGTGGAGTTTGTTTCCATCATGGTGCTCACCTCCTGAGCAGCAGCTTGGGATGGTTCTTGCTCTCCAGGTTCCTGTCGATAAGGTCGGACAGCAGCTGCTTCAGCACCCCGGTGGCGTACTCCATCTCCCCCTGCAGCGCCGTCATGATCAGGGACGCCACATTGCCGCGGTCCCTCATGGAAAACGATCTGGAAATGCATTGAAAAGCTATTTTATTAAAGATCTCCTATCATGCTATTTGTAGGCATATGTTATGGGTCTCAGATATATACAAATATATAAAAAACATCTCTGTGATGTATTTTGCTCAAGATCATGCATTTTAGACATCTCTCATATCCCTTTATTCAGCCCAGTTACGGCCCGTCCACACGGCAGCGCCGCGTGCTCCAACGGAGACGCTTCCCATTCACTTTGAATGGGGTGACGTCGCGCTTTGCCCAACTGCATTGTGGTTCCGTCGCTTTGCCTCCGTCGCTTTGCCTCCGTCGCTTTGCCTCTGTTGCTCGCTTCGAAAGTTGAGAAAAGTTCAACTTTTCAAGCGTCGACGGAAGCGCCAGCCAATCAAATCATATGCCAGTACAAGCTCTAGCCAATCAAACCGCGTGCTCGTGTGTCCAGGGCGGGAGATTAATGTGATTGGCTGTTGGTCGCACGCCAGACACACCCACCGGCAAGCTTCAACGCACGCTGCCGTGTGGACCGTTAGAGAAGGGCTGATTCTGGGTCTGTAACTGCTGGCCCCGCCCCCTTTGGAGCTGTGAGCTGCAGAGGGAAGAGAGAGATGTCTACCGGCAGATACAGCTAAATGCTGTCTTGATTAAACGCCATATCATGTTCCAAACCACATCAAGGATTATTTCTGAAACAGAATGGAGCTCAAACGCTTTTTTTCTTGTGGGTTTACTACAAGGTGAGTTCCTTTTTTTATTTCCTGCTTTTTACACATACTCTCTCCAGTACAGGTTAGCTCTGAGTGTTTGAGGGTACTTTTGGAGCTGCTAAAATGGTTCTACTCTGTTTATCCATTTGCCTTTCCTGTCCGAATCAGGGGCAGCACGGCCTTGTGTCACCTTCCTTGAAATGAAGCAGGTGATAAAAACATACTTTCCAAAGTCAAATTATCCTCTTTTCCCAGGAGAACTTTTTTTTTCTTCTCTGAATCCAATTACCTACTATTTCATGCAGTATGTTGCATTTACATGATCCTATTCCCATAGCTGGAAATATCATCTGGGTAAATGAAAAAAGTTATCGAGTGATTGCTAATTTTAAGCTTGCTTTGAAGTTATTTTTCAAAACTGGAATACACGGTTTATGAAGTAGCCCTAAACCGTATATTATTAAAATAAAGGAATGTTTAAAGACAGACACCTCTGTGCCTCCAGGGTTCGTATGAATGTCAACAGGAAGTGCTTCTTGGTCAGCAGCTGGCCAAACAGCGTCAGAGCCTTCTCAACATTGGCCTGGACCTGAGGAAACACACAGAGAGGGAAGAGTTCAAAGAAAGACAAATACAAATGTAAAAACATGTTATTATTATAATATGAATGTGTGTTTTCTCTGCATTTTAAAAAGAACTCACTCTAAATCTAAGTTTAAGTTTATAAATAAATAGTTTAAAAAGCCAATATGCAAATTAGAAAGGGATGATGATGATGATGCCAGAACAGGAGACATCTTGTTATTTAATTAAATACATCCATATTCACATACTGATGCAGCTACACTTTATTTGTGACAAAGCCATAATAGACACAACTTTACTCACTCAAGACCAATGTAGATAAATACACAACAACCCTTTTAAAGTGTTATTTTCTCTTAAATATCTGACTTGAATCCAAGTTAGTTTGTTTCTTGCAAATGTACGACTATAATATCAGGAGAACAAGAGTTTTATTGTTCACCTTTGACGTTTTGTTCTAATAACTTTACGACTTTAATTTAAATCCAAGTTTATTTCCGGAATTGTACAACTTTAATCTTGGGAACTATTTGAGTTTCTTTCTCAGAATATTACCACTGCCATTTTATTTTTACATGAAGTTCCTTGAACAGAAAAAAATGCCAACATTTAATCAGACGGGTGTGAGGGAGGAAGAGATGAAGAGGAAGAGCAGTGTGTGTGTGTGTGTGTGTGTGTGTGTGTGTGTGTGTGTGTGTGTGTGTGTGTGTGTGTGAGACAGAGGTGCTCCCTGCTTGTTCCACTGGCTGGCACCTGTCACTACCCATCAACAACACCCTAAACCCCTGAAGACGCCTCCCTGTCGCTCCTTCTTCCTCTCCGCTCTAATTCTCTCCTTGGCACTTATTGTTGACTGTTTCACATCATTGCTCTTCCTCCCATTTTAATTTCTCCTGCTCTTTGTCTTCGTGTGTCTCTCTAACACACACACACACACACACACACACACACACACACACACACACACACACACACACACACACACACACACACACACACACACACACACACACACACACACACACACACACACACACACACACACACACACACACACACACACACACACACACACACACACACACACACACACACACACACACACACACACACACACACACACACACACACACACACACACACACACACACACACACACACCTCTCTCTCTGTCTCTCTGTATCGTCATCCTTTTGTACCACTGTTACATCTTTTCTTTCTTCCTCCGATGTGCTATAATAAAGTGTCTGGGCCTCTCTCTAAAGTGCTAAATGAGATTCTGGGGGCCTCCAGGGTGGATACTGAGAGTGATGGATGTGTGTGTGGAAGAGAAGAAGAGAGAGACGGATGGAGATGCATGTACTACTCCACAGGCACAATCTTTACCCATTTTCAAAGAGAGCGTTAGGAAGGGCATCTGCAAGAATATATCTGTGTATGTGATGCACTGTGTGTGTGTGTGTGTGTGTGTGTGTGTGTGTGTGTGTGTGTGTGTGTGTGTGCGTGCGCGTGCGTGCGTGTGTGTGTGTGTGTGAGGATAACTGGTGTGTAGTGTGGCTGTCTAGCTTAGGGAAGAGCCCAGTCACACAGAGCAATAAAGCTATGAGCATTGGTTTACACAGGCCATTGGATTACGCTGGCAACCCCTGGGGGAAATACAGAGAGAAGGGGAAGGAAGTCTAGACATAAACTAGAAGACCCGTAAGATCCCTTTACCTCCTGCCCACCTGACACCTCAAATTAAAAGAGGACTGTATTTGTAACAGGGGACACCTTACTGAAGTGTCATGTTTCTAAAAAAAAGAGCTTACAAGTGACGATACTACATATTTTAGTCTAACTGGTTGATAAAAGCTGTTGGGCATATTCATGCTGGGCGCTAAGCATGGCGAGGTGACCAAAAACCTGATCCAATGTATCCATGATGATATTAGGATTTATAAAATGGCAGTTCAGGGTAGGTCGATTTTTAGATATGGTTCCCATTCATGAAAACCCCAATATTTGTTGGAGCTTGGATATTAGTGAATCTCTAATACAAAATGTTTACCCCCTCTCCTCCATTGTTTTTTTATTTTAAGTCATTACAATGGACAAGACATTTGGTTGAAGCTTTCAACGGTATGACAATTTCCCCAAGCTAGAGGTCATGCTAGTTCTAGCTAATTAAAGCTATCTGCTAATAACATAAAGTTATAATAATTTAAAACAATTATAATGAACAATTAGAATAATATATTTAATACATTACTGTATATAAGAAACATATACATTAAAAAAACAAAAACATATTAAATAAAAATTACATTGAAATATCATGTCTATTTTTGACTGTACCATATAATTAGAGAATATATATTATTTGACCCCGCTTGTTTTTCAAGTTTGTTTTTTGCAGATATCTCTCTCTAACAAATGGTAAGGTGTCTCCCAGTTAAACTTTTCATATATCATTTCATAATATCAATATTTTAATCAACTTAAATATTTAGAGGCGAAGGAAGAAGTATGAGAATGTAATTATGACAATTGTAGGTTATGCCTCTTCCATAATATTTAATCCAAACTATATATTCTCATTTCCAGCTCCTATCTACAAGATTCATTAGGCGTGACATTTCAATTGCATAGTATTCCTGGTTTCTCCGGCAATAAAACATTTACATTTATGAAAGTTGAATGCCAAAACTCAATAAGAAATTCCAAAGGATTTAGATGTGATAAGCGTATTTACCATTATGTTCGTATTTGATAAAATGCTATCGAGTTATGTCACAAAAAGTTATACCAATCTGCAAAAGTGCTAACCCAAATACAGAGGAGGGGACCAATGGTTAAACGAGTTTCAATTGATTTGCCTGTTACACTAACTACTCTGTATTCTCTCAGATGATGCATTATCAGGAGTTGTGTTAGTTATAGCGCTACAGTCTCTGGTGGGAGCCACAATGGGCTTTGTTCCATATCTGAGGATATCTCTACTTTATTTAAGTAATCACCACTGTTGCTTGTAGCCAAAAATAAGAGAGGATGAATCGCTCAGAATGAACCAAAAAAAAAAAGACATGGCAGCTCTGAGACCGCCCCGAGGGCTTTTTCTTTTTTCAGGAGTATAAATCCACTTTCTGGATTAGAGCGATTAAATGAAGCTGTAAAAAGGTCAAACAAATTGTTCCTCGACTCCAAAAAGTCAGCGCTCCAATCAAAGTGAATGAAGCGGCACCAGCTTCTACATCTTAATGATACTGCTGATTACAAACTTGGCTCTCTTAGTTTCTAGCGTTGGAGCAGAGTAGTTTATGTTGACACACTATTAATTGTACTTCCCTTGGTCTCAGCGGTAAATCACGAGCACTGTCTCCATTCAGCTGTGCTGGCAAGGTGGCTGCATGTACAGGCTTAATTAATAACTTAACAGTGATGTATAATGCAAGTGAGAATCCTCGTTACCCTGAATCTCTCTGCTCTAATCCTCCTTCTCTTCATCTTTGCTATGCCCTTTTTTTTTTTACATCTCTTTATCTTCTTGTATGTCTTACATAACATTTATTTCCAGTTCATTTCAAGCACTTTAAAACTCTACGTCCCAACATCAAGAGAATACGGTGAGAGTTAGTCCCATGAGATCAAACTAATGATGACAGTATGTCTCTTGAAAAGTAATTTTCAGTAGATCAACACCAAGTAGGTAAAACACAGGTTATATCATTGCTGTGAAACATGTCTGACATCTCAGAACGAGTGTCTTTGATGAAAACTGCTATAGGAAAAAAGCTACAAGGGTATAAAGCTGGTCGGACCTTCAATCCATACTTCACCACTTCTTCTACCTCTGGTGTTAGTTCATTGGTTCAAAGGCTTAGTTCTCGGTTCTACTGGAATTGATTATTGACGGTGAGTTGGTTTTAGTTTCAAGCTTGGTTGGTGGGGTACTGACCCGTACCTCCATCTCCTTGAGCACAGGGTGGTCCTCGATGCCTGGGAACAGGACCCTCATGGCATAAGTCCGATAGTCCAGGAAGGGGATCCCAGCTCCGTCTAGCTCTTGGGTCAGCTCATGGATGTCTGTCTGGAGCTCGGCAAAAGCTACGAAGAAAATGTACAAATAGAGAAAGTGTTGGTGGATGGCGAAAAAACATGTTTAAATGGAACAGTTGGTAAAGGACTTGCCTTTGGTTCTGCCTTTTGATTTAAAAGTATTATTTCCGTTATTTGACTTAAAGACTGTATCATTGCAGTTTAATTTTGTTTGAAAGGTTAACTTTTTTTTTTTTTTTTTTTTTAAGGTTTAACTCTTCATGTCTAGGTTCATATGCTCGTCCATTCTCACTGTTGCTAAGTACATGTGACGTTTGTGAACACTGGAATTCACGTTACAAACAGCACATTGACTCCCAAATTAAGGTTGCTTTCCCACTGGATGTTTCGACAGCTAGGTGTAGATGGTACGTTGTTGCGATGGTACATTGTTGCGATGGTACATTGTTGCGATGGTACATTGTTGCGATAGCCCATTACACATAAAATCCATTTATTTGACAGTTATCCAGAAAACCAATACTTATTGTTTCAAAGGCCAATTGCTCCGAACATATACTCTTTCTGCAACAAACAAAAGGAGTAAAAAAGTATTCTGAATACACTGTGTGACCTTGATGTCCTGTAGCAACTGAGTTAATGCGGTTGCTACTGTAGCACATAACACTACTTAACACTTAAAATAGCTCCTTTCCGGCAGGTACTTTCTTTGTTGAATTAGTAAGTGACACCAGCTTGATACTATCAATGTGTATCACTGCTAATCTGGAGTTCATTATTTGATGAAAAGCAGAGGTTGGAGGGTAATTCAGTAATTATACGATGCTCCACCATGATGAAGAAAGAGGACCAATACATTCAGAGAAAAAGAAGCAAGGGTTTTTAGACATTAATGAATGATAACAAATCCCGATATAGCAATCAAATGCATTTAAGTGAAGGACATGTAATTAAGTGTGATTAAAAGAGCCCCATTGTAATTTCTCTAACATTTTTCAAACAAATACATCCTGAAAGAACACCTGGGAGAACAAAGACAAGACTTTACTGTAAACTGTCGTGAACTTAATTTTCTCTTTGGTGTCTTAGACCCGATAAATGTAATCTTTGCTTGTCCAATCAAAAAAGCCCAAACATAATGAAATAAAGAGGCAAAGCTAGCTCGAAGAGAGAGAAAGAGGAAGAACCAGAGACAAAAAACAAAGTTCATGGAAAGGAAAGTCAATTAATTGCATGAGTGGATAATTATTAAGAGAGCGACGGATGAGTTTTCATGCATAATTTCTCCCAGGTGTTATTGGACTGGTTGGTCCACAAGAGAGATGGAGAGGAAGGGGAGAAGATAAAGGGAAGAAAGGAAAGGAAAAGTCGAGTGGATAGAGCAAGAAAGATGAAGAGGTAGAGATGTGTGACAAATATAAATCCAGGTAAAGAAGACGAGAGGTTTGCATCATTGTTTCGCTCCTTCCACATTCTGTCATCAAAACTCCCATCTCCGATTCTTTCATTCATTCATTTCGTATGTATTGCTCGAATGGCAAATGATGCTGCGTGAAAAGGGCAAAGAAGACACACCTCACATAAGAATGGCTTCTGATGAACTGAAATGTCGGTTGAATAATACATCAAGATACCTCAAATATAGTTAAAGCGAGACTATGACTGACTTTCACTGAATTGCAACACTAGTGATAAGCATTTAACAGATAGTAAATTCTCCTCAGTTTTCTCAAGAATCTTTAGTAGCAAAGACATCTTAATGAGACTGCGTGGCACTGAGCAATCCTACCATTAGCATTATTACAGCTATATCTATCTAAAGTTCAAGAGTGCATTTCATCTCTTTAAAAAACAGTTTTATTTGTAGGGAGATTTGATTGAAAACTCATGAAATATGATTGTTTTATCTGGACTATTTTTATATTCATGACAATGCAGTTTTGTATTAAGAATTAACTAAGGCATAACTAAACATGTCTAAAGCACTTAGAAATGTAGAGGTGTTCAGCACCAACAATCCAGGGGAGTGGAGACTTGGGACCCAAGTTCCCATCAGCAAAAACACGTGGGTTTGCTATCCTGGCTCCAAAATGGTGGAATGAGCTCCCCATTGACATCAGGACAGCAGATAGCTTACACACCTTCCGGCGCAGACTGAAAACTCATCTCTTTCGACTCCACCTCGAGCGATAGAACTATTAACAAAGCACTTATATACTAATAAAGGACTGGCTTATCTAAAGCCAGTTGAGTAGCACTTGAAATGTGTTGGCTCTATGAAACCTGATGTACTTATATGATTCTGTTTTCTTCAAGTTTGTATTTTGTTGGTCGAACGCACTTACTGTAAGTCGCTTTGGATAAAAGCGTCAGCTAAATGCAATGTAATGTAGAGGAAACACCCTCCTAATGTATCGCATCTAATAAAACCATGTGCACGACTAGTGGAGAGTTTCTGCAGTATTTCAAATAAACCTTACCCCTTGGTAAAAGCCGGAACACACAAGTTAACATTTAAATACATTGTAATCACCTGTTGCTGCCACATGGTTTTGGTTTGATGTCCAGTGTATTTGCTTTAATCTGGCTGCTGTGAACAGTGTATCTGGCAGGTCTTTCCTGAACAAATCCTTCATATGTTTCTGATTTGAGTACACAAAGCAAAGACTTCACCACAGCACATCTGGGAAGTGAAGTGTATAAAATGCCACCGCACTGAGTGTGCTTGCATTAGCCTGTAAATGTAAACAATGCTTTGCCCATGAATTCTTTGGAAATCCATTCCATTGTATTTGCTTTCATAAAGCGTCTCAACAGTATCTATACTGACTCAAAACATGACACTTGCCAGTCAGCATTTCTAATGTGTAACTAATCATCCATGACTGCTAATATGCTAGTTTGGAGGATGTGTACGGGGTGTTGTCTGCTTTTCACAGATGACTGAATCAAACGTCCCCTGTCTCGTCCCCTCAGGACTCCTAGAGCGGAGCCAACTTCACACACATACACTTTTGCTATCACACACACCCGCCCGTGGGCCCGCCCACTTCATCTGTTCCTCCGCCCACACACACTGTCTCGCCTCTACAGGCCAGCTGGGAGTACAGCAGGCGGGGCGGATGGGAATAAGGCCATGCTTCATGTCTTGGAAAACGGAGTGCTTTTCTTTTCTACCGACTCCAATGGTTTTTCTTTGAGGAAAGAATATGTTTTTTCTCTTAGCACATTTTCAGAAAATGTCAGTAAACGTGCACGGATCACTTTGAACTGCAGCTCTGTTCCAGTTGGTTGTTCAGCAGATGATCGTGCCTGTAGGGTAATCATGTTATGACCTTGTTCCATGGCTTTGGGTGGCTGTAAACACTTTGGCTGTCCTTACATCAGTCATCCAAACTCCCTCTCAGATCAATATGTCTCCTGTCCAAATGCCTCTACCTCTCCTTTCTCGACAAACAACACACTTGCTACTTTGACCTCACATTGCCTCCTGTATGCTTTCCATCTTTATCTGAAAAAACCTGGAAATACATTTCTTAGGTTTATCATGTAAGAGGTGAAACACTTTTGGTTTCAGGATAATCTCTCTAAGTTCCTCAATTTGTTTCCAGTTGGTTAAGGGTTGGGAAAAAAGTTGTTATTGATAATATTATAGTTTGTTTGATGTTGTAATATAAATGTTGGCCACAGGAGGCACCAATACTCTTTTTAAATAGGACTGCAAGAGTTTCATACATTAATTTGTTAATAATAATAAAAAAATATAGAGACGCCTTTCAAAGCACCCAAAGACACCTTAAAATGCATGAAATAGCCTATAGAAAGGTTTAAAAACAGTACGGATGGACAATAACAGGGAACACGTAGGGAGAAATTAATCACAGGAATACATGTTGTTCTTCTTTGTTTCACGTCAGTATGGCGATGACATGGATGGTGGTGGGGGCCACATCATTTATGTACTGGCCTCCAGGGGGCCGCAGATTCACAGTTGGAACACACACACAAATTCCATGTATTGTATGTCATTATTAACAAATATACTAAGTCTGACATCTTCATTGACATCTTTCAATCTTTCAAGGAAAATCCTCTAATAAGCTCACTAAACAAATATCAGTTCACAGAAATGTGTCAAGTGGCATGTTTGTATTGAACAGGTTATTTAACAGTGGAATAAAACTATTATGATGACATAAACATGAAGTCATGAACACGAACCCAGACATTAGTTGTCTAACTTGAACCTAAGACACTTGTAGCCTGTCTGCTTCTGATGCACAATAAGGGGAGTGTCAACACAGGCACCTGTCAACTCTGCGGACATTATGAATGAAGAGAGTATAGTAATCATAAGGCGCATTCACACTGCAGTACTTTTCCCACAAAGGTTCATGCGAACTTAGTTCATGATCGCGTTCACACCAAAAAGAGCCGGTCCTCAAATGAGTTCATGCGAACCTTTTTACCCCCTCGAAAGTCCCTGCTAGAGAGCAGGGACTTTCGAGCGGCTCTTTTGTGAGAAAAGAGCTATATTCCTGATTGGCTGGGCGGATTGCAAACCACGCCCCGTAAAACTCCCAAAAAGTTTTGTGAAGCCGCCATTTTATTATCCTCGCATTAGCATTATTAGCATTAGCATTAGCCCAGCGCAGAAACGCAGAGAGACTAATTTATGGCAACACAAAAGAAAACATGGGAGCGGTGGAGATGAGGAGGTGTCGGCGTTCTGGCGATTTACTCGGAAGGCTTCAGTAGAAGCTGCTGGGAGTCCCAGCAGCTTCTACTGAAGCCAGTCCCCAACTCCGGGGACTTCCGGCCGGGGACTTTGGGCGGCAGTATACGCCGTGAAGTGGGTTGCGGCCTGCCAGTAAACCCAAAGCAGAAGAAGAAGAAGTGACGTCAGCGGCTTCATTTGCCTAATCCACCCCCAGGGACTTTTTCTGGTGTGAACGCGATCTGTACTTAGTTCATGCGAACTAAAGAGTTTGCATGAACTAAGTTCGCATGAACCTTTGTGGGAAAAGTACCGCAGTGTGAATGCGCCTATAGATAACACGGCAGGGTCTGTGACAGTTTGTTTTCATCTAATTTCAAATAAACAAAGTCTTGATTTTTGGAATATTAATCTTGTTTCGCCAAATTCAGATGATAAATACAGCTTTGAAGCTTTGAAGGCATAATTACACGCGGTAACTTAAAGAGCCTGTGACACGAGTTTCCCCCATCATCCAAACCCATCAATTTGAGTACATATTGTCCCCTTGAAAACCGTTACTGAACTGATTTTGTATATTTGTACTTTGATAACCATTAATCTGCCTTCAATGTTGACCATTTTCTGGATCTTCTCGCGGATTCTTCAAGTCCCGCCAAATGATGGGTGACGTCATTGCGGGCACAGCGCTCCAGCTGCACCTTTCAGGATCCCAACTTCTGCATGTAAACGTTTATATATATACAGTCAGATGTAAACGCACGACGGCGCACACAGCAGCAAGCTCAGACAGCGATGACAGGTTAATGTTGAACGTGTCTGAGAGCTCATATGAGGCTGAAGGATCGGTTTATGTTGTATCTGTTAGAAGTTTAGGAATGAGGTGCGTCAATATGGGCGATCATATGGTCATGGAGCCAGTGGTGGAATGGGACTAAAAATCATCCCGGGACTCTCGACCGGCCCACTTCGGAAGTTCGGTACCGCTAGTAAATTGTCAACGGGGGGAGTGGGGGATGTCAGGGGCGGTGGGTGCTGTAGATAGTAAATGTAAATATGTAAATATTTGTGTCACTGCATCCTGGTAAAATACAAATATAATGTATAATGTCTGTGTCTTTGACATTAGCGCTGCTCGCCACCTGTGCCCTGTACTACGAAGCCAGTTCAACATACCCTGGATATGTTTGAGTAACAAACAAACTAACAACAACAAACTAACAAACGAGATCTCGCTAAGCGGTCCTACGACGCTGGTTATCAACTCGGTAAATCAAGCCAGGGTTTCTCTCTCCAGCTGAGAGCGCGTTCACGTCTAAGACACGAGTGGATCTGACTTTAATTACATTTGACTCGAGTGTTTCGTCAACATAATGAGTTGCTTAAAATAATACTTCTGCATCCAGTCTGTGACACTGTGAGTGTTGCACGGCCAGATGAGGCTGGAGAAGCTGACTCAGATAAGGAAATATATGATATATTATGATATTATATGATCGATGATCTGATTGATGATGTGATATGAATGATAAGTGCGACACGTCGGCGTCTTCTCTGCATGGCAGTTTAAACTGTATTTCCTTTATCCTGTAATATGACTTGAGAGATTTAAACTCCGCACACTGAGTGGATCTCTTTTCTATAGACGCCGGAGGCGGGCAGCGTCAGGTAAAATAAGTTATGTAACCTTCTCAAACCTGAGCCTCACGCGCCGCCTATGGGGGATGTGCTAGTTACTTATCCGACCGGCCTACTTCGGTACCGGCCCATCGGGATTCGTCCCGATGGCCAGTTCGCCACTGCACCCAGCCCACGTAAACTGTCAACGGGGGGAGCCTCGCTGCGGGGAAACGGTGGACCTAGTGTCCCGATCGGAGTGGGAATAATAATAATAATCCGTGCATTTTATCCATTAATTTCCCCGACATTGTGGTAAAAAAACCACACGTTTAATCCATGTTGTTGGTGTACAACTACAAAAAGCATCGGTTTGTTTTCTCATCAGGAAATGCAGACCGGCTCAAACAAACGATTTTTAATCATCATCCTCACGATCATTTAATGTATCATATGTTCGCCGCATTGACATGAAAGCACTAATAAATGTAGTTTCATCCACTTGAGTTTACAACTACAAAAATAATCGAATCATCTTCACCACGATCATCTATGTTTATGTCGCCAAATTGACATGAAAGCACTGACACATATGAATATACTGTAGTCAACTTCATTAAAACGTTATTAGCGTGCCTAAACTCAGTAATTCACCATTTATACGCATGACAACACACTTTGTCCGTGTTTGGCTCTCTCGCCGCACAGTGAAGCGTTCCCGCATTGACGTCACTTCCGGCTTCCCCCAAAACTTCAAAATGAGTCGAAGGAATTTCCCCGCGATGTTCGAAATTATTGATATTTAACGGAACGGTATCGCTTTTTCTTTTTTTGACTCGGAAGACATGTGCTACCAAGCAAGCGCACTCAAGATTGAGAAACACCCAGGGGCTTGATTGGGGCTTGACCCACGTCACTCAAAACGGCTCAATAGGCACACTGTAGACACTAATTAGAAGAACACAGACTAAAACAGCAATGTACAGATGAATCAGAGGATTAAACATGATCTTAAAATATATTTTAAGATGTATTCTTTTTGCATTTTTTTGTAATTATTATTTTAATACTTTTTATTTATTTTTATTTTAATTAATTACGTTGTTTATACATTAATCTGAGGGCTGCAAAAATTAGAGGTGGGGGCCGCCATTTGCCCATCCATACAGCACCATTTGGTTTGCCTCCTGGCTGTTTGCTGCGATGATGGATTTTATAACGCTCACTAAATTGGCTGCTTGATGTTATATCAACCCTTCCTATTTTGTAAATAAAATACTTTTCTACTTGCAATGACTCAACTATGGCGCAGTGATGCATTTGCCTCAGTAAACACATCCTGCAGGAACCGTGTTGTCAGTGATGCCGGCAGCATCCAGCTGCTTTGGATGGCATCTCTGAATGGAGTATCTCTCTCTACGTGGTATTCTTTGGCTATTACATTCAACTTTTGCAGTCAAGACTATAGATTCAGAACATGGATGTGTGAAGAGAACTGGATACAGTGTTAGAGGCAGGGCTTTTTTAATTCCTATAAAAGTTGCTTAATGGAAGAAAAAGCAATAAACGCGTGACTCTTTCGAACAAACCTGGATCTTGCAGGGAGTAAAAGCATGAGCATGAGCATTTGCGTTTTTATATAAGCCCCGCCTCCAATCCGCCACGTCACAGCTTGGCTCAGTCAACAGAACGAAGAGTGAAAATAATTCTGAACATGGCATGTAGCGCACTTTATGAGGGCTTTTCAAGTGTTAGGACTGGGTAGCTGATTTTGCACAAAAAAAAGACATGCCAATTTACAGACTCTTCTTTCCAAATGTTTGTCAATGGAAAAAAAATGTTTTGGACCCAATGACGTCACAGACTAACACGGAAGTTGTCGTACCACAGTTTGGCCAATACGGACATTTGCTTCAACGCTCTGTATACTTCCTGGAGTCTTCAAACTTTAACCTGTCTTTAATCAAGTATAGTTTCAAACCCAATTAGCATAGCAATCTCACACAGTTGATTAACAAAGGTTCAATCCCACTGTGTCCTACCTTCTTTACACTCCAGAGCCACTCTGGACTCCAGGTTGTCCATCTGGAGCTGCAGACGTTTCAACGTGCGGTCGGCGTCCCTCGACTTCCTCTTGTAGGCGATCAGCACAGCGATGATGACCAGCAGAAGCAGGCCGCCCCCCCCTCCGATGCCGATTATGGCAGGAAGTGTCAGCAAGCTGTCCGAGTAGATGTGAAGAGTCCCGGGGGAGTACTCGAACCCTCCAGCACGGATCTGAACACACACAGATTCCTAATGTTTTAATACTAAAACGTTTTTCAGGGAAATTGTTACAATTTCAAATGAAAGTTCTGACACCGATCAAGTTAGCCCACTGTTCCATAAATGTTCTACTTTTTAAAATAGTTTTTGGAACTCAAAAAAGGAAAACACACTACTAAGTGCAGAATTACATTGAATTTAGTATTGTATGCTGTATTCAGTTTCAATGTTGTTCATTATGCAGAATTGTCTGGTCCAAAGCGGTCTATCATGTCTAAAAAGTATTTTCTATAGCTGATGCTTAGTTATTTCCTTCTATCCGACATTCTAAATCAATCGAAAGTCCAGTGTGTTGCTCTACCACAGAAGTGAAGGGACAGGAAATGGGTAGTTACTGTGGAGAAAAAAACAACACACATTTGTTGCTTTTTAAAATTCCTTTTTCAGATTGAGTTTCTGGCAATGATTTCCAGTTCCAAATATGTAAAAGCCGGAGTCACAACTTTACAATCACGCTGCAAAACGAAGCATTGGACATATTTACATTGAAATAACTAAAGTATGTAGTCAGGCCAGAGGGGTCTTCAAATGGTTGCCATATGAAGCCTGCATATTTTTTTCTAATTGTGTTACTCTATCATTATGACAGCTCAGAAAAGGGAAGTTTGTATAATCTGTTCCCAGGATATTTTCTTGTATCTGACATTCCAAATCAAGCTTGACCCGCGCGTTGCCATCCATGCAGTTCCTCCATAGGAAAAGGCAACTTTTTTACTTTAAACATAATCTTTGTTGTTTAGGATTTGATCTTGTATAAGAGTCAGAAAACCAAACAGGCCTCCTGCAGCAGGTACTCCGGGAACGGAAGAGGTGGTCTAAAGAAATGGAAGGATGGTGGTCTGATGAAAGAGAAGTTGGTTGACCTGATTTCTACCACATCATTAAACTTGTATGCGTTCTGTACTCCCACTAAGCAGCCGATCCTCTGACAGGCTGACATGGGGGGGGGGGGTCTTACATCACCTGGAGGCTGCTGTGAACACTTCTCGTCGGAAAGGTTTTAAGTCTTGCCTTTAGGGCAGCACCTTCAGAAGGTTTTGGTAATGAAGATCTTTCAAGTTAACTTTGAATAACTCCTTCTGCACATATTAATCACTAACATTTGGGTTTTTTAAGATAGATATTTAGGCGGTAATTTTCCTCATCCATCAAGGTTAAGTTTAGCAAACTGATTTAGGTCAGAGAGTGTGTAGGCTGTGCTTCACACACGTACACACAGTATAAGTAATCAAATAAAGTAATCACTAGCATTTAAATCCCTCCCCAAGGAGTCTTGGTAATTATGGGAAGTCAAACACATGTAATGTTTTTTTCTGACTAAATAGATTTACATAAGTGCAGTGCGTCTCAGAGAGAGAGAGAAACAAGCTCACAGCGCTGGAATCCATCAAATCAAGCTAACAACAAGGGGGGTTGATAAGCGATTAAAATGAGGTGTGATTATGCACTTTGAAGCTCTGGTAAGTGCACTTGCATGCTAACATTATCAAAGTGTGAGAGTGGTTATATCAATATCAATGTAGGCAATATCTACATATTTAATTTGCAATAGTAGAGACAATTAGATGGGCCGAGAGGAGATAAGGAAGACAATTAGCTGCGGACATGATCAGGCTGCAAAGGAGGAGATTCATCAGAATTAACTTGTATACAAAAGCCAGCTATAGTTTGAGTTTGGATTAGTTAGGTTACAGAAAGACTTCCTACTCTGATAACAAATCTTTAAAGCGTTTGCTATTCAATCTGCAGCTTAATGTAGCACATTCCAAACTTGTTTCTCTTTCACTGTACTCTACTTGCCCAGCATCAAACGGCAGACTGAGAAACCAGCTGTGAACATAGTGAAATATTTAGGAGCTACAGTATAGAGTGAGATACTGTATATGTCCTATTGTTTTCATATAATATGGCCATGTCAAAATTAGCGCAGTGAACTGGGAGTGTCAGAAAATATACTTATTAGGTCTCACAAATGTGTTTCCGAAGAAAGAAAACATTTTTGAAAGGCCCTTTTCAAAGGCACTGCATTTCAATTTCAGTTTAAAACTGCAAATATTTTTGCAGAATTTCAAATGCTGATATCCCATATGTATAGTATATTTAGTAGTAATAGTACATTTCTGTGTATTCTAACTGATTTACTTTTTTATTTTAAATAGTGTATTTTTATTACATTGCATTTAGCTGACGCTTTTATCCAAAGCGACTTACAATAAGTACATTCGACCAGGAAGACACAACCTTGAAGAAAACAGAATCATATAAGTACATCAGGTTTCATAGAGCCAAGCATTTCAAGTGCTACTCAACTGGCTTTAGATAAGCCAGTCCTTTATTAGTATATAAGTGCTCTGTTAGCAGTTCTTTGTTAGTAATTCTATCGCTCGAAGTGGAGTCGAAAGAGATGAGTTTTCAGTCTGCGCCGGAAGGTGTGTAAGCTTTCTGCTGTCCTGATGTCAATGGGGAGCTCATTCCACCATTTTGGAGCCAGGATAGCAAACCCACGTGTTTCTGCTAATGGGAACTTGGGTCCCCTTCGCAGCGAGGGTGCAGCGAGCTGTTTGGCTGATGCAGAGCGGAGTGCACGTGCTGGGGTGTACGGTTTAACCATGTCCTGGATGTAGGAAGGGCCAGATCCATTCGCAGCATGGTACGCAAGTACCATTGTCTTGAAGTGGATTCAAGCAGTTACCGGAAGCCAGTGGAGGGAGCGGAGGAGCGGCGTGGTGTGGGAGAATTTAGGAAGGTTGAAGACCAGACGAGCCGCTGCATTCTGGATGAGCTGCAGAGGTCGGATGGCACATGCAGGTAGACCAGCCAGGAGGGAGTTGCAGTAGTTTAGGTGTGAGGGGACGAGAGCCTGGACCAGAACCTGCGTCACTTTCTGGGTCAGCTGGGGGCGTGTCTTCCTGATGTTGTAGAGCGTGTATCTGCAGCAGCGGGTTATAGCAGCGATGTTTGCAGTGAAGGACAGGTTGTTATCTAGGGTCACACCCAGAATCCTTGCAGTCTGAGTCGGGGAAACACCAGAGGGGCCGATGTTGATAGTCAGGTCAAGAGTGGGACAATCTTTTCCCGGAAGGAAAAGCAGTTCAGTCTTGTCAAGGTTGAGCTTGAGGTGATGAGCAGACATCCACTGAGAGATGTCAGCTAGACAAGCAGAGATGCGTGCGACGACCTGGGTCTCTGAGTTCTCTATAGATTTAATATAGTGTTAATATGTATACTGTATTTACGGTTTGTTTATTGTTGTTGTTTTTTTGTATTGTGCATTTACATGCCGATGTAAAAAAAAAAAATCAATATTCTTGTTGATGCCACTCCAAGCATTAGTCAGGTAAAGGACTTGCAGTTTTTTATGATATAAAACGGATTACCTGGTAAATTAATACGCACACATTTGATGTACAGTAGGTCTTGCACAACCGATCAATAAAGCAGCACGTATGGAGACGAACCGGTGCTTTTTGCCATTCACATTACCAATTGATCATCTTATCATAGGTCACTGCTGTATCTCGTACGATCATCCAGGGGAGATCATTTCCTCAGATGACTTCACTTGAGCAAGTGCAATCAATATTAAATCGGTGACACATTTTCGAGGCATTTGTCTATTTTTATTCTCCTGACAGACTGACTGACAGACGGAGGAACTTTAAAAGCTGAAGGCCAAAACAAAAGGGAGGCACACAGCTGCCAACACACACTCTGTACCCCCCCACACACACACACACACACACACACGTCTGGACACCCATTGGGGTCCCCTGTATGTAGGTCATTCTACACGGGGAATAGTATTGTGTTACAGCTGTGTCCTTCTTCTGCAGAGTTCCGCAAACACAAACATGCAAGGCCACACACACACACACACACACACACACACACACACACACACACACACACACACACACACACACACACACACACACACACACACACACACACACACACACACACACACACACACACACACACACACACACACACACACACACACACACACACACACACACACACACACACACACACACACACACACACACACACACACACACACACACACACACACACACACACACACACACACACACACACACACACACACACACACACACACACACACACACACACACACACACACACACACACCAGAAGAGATCCGAACAGACAGCTCTATTTTTTCTTCGGCTATTGTCAGACGAAGGACTCCGCCACCCCCGCCAACACATCGCACCGCTCCGATATTCGACATGACATTTTGTTTAAAAAAAGAAAGATAGAAATCCCAGTTCCTTCTTGGATCTGGCTGGTTGCGTTGAGAGCTATCATGTTGAATTACATGGACGCGCTGTCAGTGGCTTTCTAGGTATATTGGCTGTAGCTCGCGGGGAGTAGATGTCATAAAGATATAGTGGAAATGACTGTGAAAGGACGTTGGTGATGAGTTTAGAAAAGGGTGGGTGAACTCGCGGGATATACGAAGAAACATCCGCGTGTTCAGAGAGAGTTCTGCGTCTCCTGGCTGAGGTTTGACCTTCCGCTGTACAGATGCTCCAGGAGCTGCGCAGGCATTCTGAAAGCCTGCTGCCGTCACCGTGAATCAGTCGTGTCATTCTGCAGGCTGCTGACAGCTCTGGACAAGAACAGCTGAACGCTTTGCCGCGGGACGCACTCGCAAGCTTGTTCCGACTTTATCCAGCACTGTGTCGCACTTTTGAGAACCTCTAGAAATGAAAGTGACAGCATTCTTTATCACTGTGGGAGGTGATGGGAAAAAGTAGCGGCTTCACACAGGAAACAGGAAGTATATCTCAGTGATGACGTGAGGAAGACACCGTTTGCACATCAGAACGCTTTATACGGTGAACGTGGGTTCTGGATTAGAGCTCGGAGGCAAGCTTAGCGTCTGCATATCAGCGGCATCGTGCAGAAACAACTCTATTCTTAATACTGCCTTTTCTGTTTCTTAATTTCACTTATGGTTGCCTCAAATTCAGTTGTAGTTTATCTTCTAAAGACGGTATGTATATAACTTTAGACTCCTTTAGCAGACGTTAAAGAGGACCAGTCTTTACTAAAGAAAAGGGGAAAATGCTGTTCCAATATTTTTAATGACGCACCATTCCGTTGTTGACAGATACAACCCATCGTGAGCGACACACATTGTTACTGTGCATGTTCAGCCATAGCTTGCCATATGAGTTGAACTTTTAACAATTTGTTAAACCAAAAGGAAAACTCTGAACGATATATTAATAACTGTAAATCATAAAATAAAGTCAACATTTCACTGTGTGGGGGTTCTTAAGTGATATTGTGTAATGCAACATGTTTGAATGGTGATATGCACGCTAAACCATATGTAGGCCAACAAAGTAATGCATATATTGCATAAAGTATTTTTTATTCAAATTGCAATACAATCATATTACCATTCATGTCGATACATAGAGTGTGGACATGAGTGTAGGAAAGAGCGTGAGCAACCATTAGTTTCTCTTTCATAAAGGCCCTGTCACACTGTCCCGAAATTGACACCCGATGGACACACGATAAAGGAAATGTTCAAATTCGGCTGTGATCGTAGCAACATCGGGCCATTCGTGAGGGCATCTAAGCCATCGTATGACCGCCGGTGGAGTTTCTCAGGCTCCGGCAGCAACTTCGTGAGCGGCAACTTCGTAAGGCACTCGTGAGGGCATCTTGTCAAATCGTGTCATCTTCGTGTTATCATCGGGGCATTCACCCTCACTCTGATCGGGGCGAATGCCCGATGGCACCGAGGATAACAAGATGCCCTCACGATGGCCTTACGAAGGGCAAAATTGACACACGAATTCAACACGAAAATGAACCTTCGCAAGGTCCTTCGGCAATTTTTTGGCATGCCAAAGATTTTGCCTCCGCTCACGAAGTTGCTGCCGGAGCCTGAGAAACTCCGCCAGCGGTCATACGATGGCTTAAGATGCCCTCACGAACGGCCCGATGTTGCTACGATCACAGCCGAATTTGAACATTTCCTTTATCGTGTGTCCATCGGGTTGTTTTATTGCACAACAAAATCATGTAAATATATTATGTAAATAGCCCAATTTGTGTTCTGTGAAACTAAAAAGGATATAATATATTATTTTGAAGGACAGTTGACAGGAAGTTGTTGTTGCTATGGAAACAACATTACGGAGAAAACGTAATATTTTCTACATATAAAGACGGAGAAAGTAAAGAACAAAGTCTGAAGATATCAGTACTGTATCATAGTACTGTAACATAATTGTTTTTGGTACTTTCATTGCAGTTGTATGTCTTAAATTTAATGTAAATGTTGCCTTCGTGTGTGGTTCGGGGCCATCTTCGTGCGAAATTCACAATTCCATATTCGTGTATCCATCGGGTGTCAACTTCGGGACAGTGTGACAGGGCCTTTACTGATTTTAATTTAAATCTGGGTTACAAAGTAAAAAGCATTTTTTTACGTTTTCCTTGTTTATGAAACCTGCATGGAACAACACAAAACATGATAAGAGCGCATGGGGGAAGTATCTAGATGTGCTTATATATTGAGTAGCAATTGTCCTCCTTAACTCCAAGACATGTTTTCACTGAGGTGAAGAAAAAGTGTTAGGAAAATGTATTGTTTTGACAATTCGACCACAACCATGGTTTTCAATTGGCAAACGTTCACCGTGTTCCTGTTTCAACACGTTATGCCAAAAAGTGATGTCCCTGTGAGTTGGGATGTTAACACCCTTAGCGAATGTAACTCTTAAGCACTTAACTTTGCATATCTGTGCTTTGTATTTGTATACCGTCATTAGTATTCATCAGGGGTCTACCTCCTGAAACGTCCACTTTAGCAACAGGCTATCTGAAGGCCAATGAAGATCAACATGTTAATTAAGCGTTAGATATTTAACAGCAGCCTTGGTGTGCAAGCGCAATGAAGCGTATGCTGAATCTGTCAAGAGGACATTGTTTAGAAAGGGTTATTCACATAGCTCATAAACAAGGTTAGAGTGACATTATGGGCGGCCATGTTTTTATCTTCGTAAACATGAATTACTGTGTCAGCGTGCACATAACAAGTAGAGCAGGTGGTATTTTTGGTCCTTTTATAAACTGCTTTTTGGAATTAATCTGGCATACTAAAACCTGACCCAGTTGTTTAATGAATAAGAAAGAACAATGGATTAAGAAAGAAGTCTAGCATGAAGGTCTCGGCCCATCATTTGGAGCGAGGTCTCTTTCGGATAATCAATTCGAGGCATTCTGGTGCAAAATGGCACGGAATCATTTCAGGAAGTGACGTCAGATGAGGAAGTGCCTGATGGCGGCAGAGCACCAGCGGAGCGTGACTCACCGTGACTTTGTGTTGTCCGGTGAGGTTGGGCCACTCGCACAGCAGCTGGCTCTCAGACAGGGTGAGGATGCAGGGAGTCTCTCCGATCAGCACCGTGTAGTTCAGGCGACTGTTCCCCGGAGCCGAGGGGATCAGGTTTCGACCCTGAAGACAGACGGAGAGAGATGTGGTGAGGAGAGGCATTCAACTCATTCCAGCGAATAGACTGTGTGTCATGGACGTGCGGCCAGGGGCGGCAGTGCCCTCCTCGTGAAAAGTAAAAATACAAATAACAATCAAATAAATATTAATATTTCTCCACTGGTCTGTGCTATAAATGTATGTTCTGTTTGATTCCATTAATTTTGATCATATTTGTGGTAAAAATGGCTGAAATGGCGTATTTTCAGTTCCCATACGATGAGATGCGAGTTGCCTCACCTCGGATTGCGTAATCCCTCGAAACTAGGTTGAGCGCATGCATTTGGCGCGTGCCTGTTGCTATCACTCTGTATGTCGCCAATATAATGTTTACAGAGACTTTAATATGCGTCCTGCTGACTTTCCATAGTCTAGCTAATGTATGTAATGTATGTGTGTCACTGTTTGAGATATTTAGTCTTGCTGATGTGACATAAAAGCACAGTAAACAGACTCAAGGTGAGTCAGACAGTAACATGTGGGCGCACGTGAGCCCACAGGTTATTGTTGCTACTGTTATTCGACGCAGAGACGGTAGACTCAAACAACAAGCTCGAGTTTTGAAACTACAAAAGATAAGGAGGACTTTTACAACAAAGTATTAGAGATTTGTGTCCAGAAGGATAGGCGCATGGACTTCATCTTCAAGTCAAGGTAAGTCCACCATTTTATTGAACATGGGATCTTACTAGAGAACAATCCAATATGTAAATGAAACTACATTGTGTGGGTATCCTTTTGTTGAACGGTCTGTTTAAAGTTAATCGAAGCATCAGACTAAAAAAGCTTTTGAAAATAACCGAATATTTCGATTAAGGTCAGAATTAGGGCTGTCAAGTTAACGCGCTAATGCAATTTAACGCGTTAACGCCCCGTAGTTTCAGAGCCCAAAGGCTTGACGTTGTTGTTGTTAGTTGGATGGTGGGAGAGGGGGGGGGGGTGCTAGTGAACTGTTCCAAACAAACATTTGCATAAAGCATATTTGTCCACTCATATGTTGATAAGAGTATTAAAAACCTGAAAATATCCCTCTAAGGTACATTTAGAACAGATAACAAATGTGCGAATAATTTGCGATTAATCACGATTAACTACGGACATCATGCGATTAATCGCGATTAAATATGGACATCATGCGATTAATCGCGATTAAATATTTTAATCGACTGACAGCCCTAGTCAAAATATAATAATATTTGTAAATCTGACTGATAGAGTCAGTGCCTCACCAGCCATGAGCCTCACCGCACGTCACTGCTGTGTGATCATCATAGTACATTGCTTTGAATGCAATATGGAAAAAGGGCTCAAGCATTATGTGCTGGCGCTACGTCGCAACCTTTTACTTATTTTTGTCATACTACTAACGTTATGGACCACAAAAGACACAAAACAACGTCTTATTGAGTACGTTTAAAAATGTTTTGCCATGATGTACCCATTGGCTAATATTGGTGTGGACGATTTATTCGAAGATGTACAACTAAAGTCTAACAGCCAGGACAATGCTTGATGCAAAGTAAATTAACCTTAAGAACTTTTAATGTTGCACATATTAACTATGGAAGCAGCCTTTACTCGATGCACAGAGAAAGTCAAATGGCTGAAAGGTTTCATATCAAACTACCAAAGGAAATGAAGCGCTATGGATACATCACATATAGATGTTGTCTTATACAGTATACCAAAAGATTTCTACTTTTCAATCATCAATTGTTTACTTGCAACTGTAGAATTACCGATACAATGTTCTTCTTCATCTTTTGTATGTTTTATTCATGAATGTCTCTACTCTAAGACGAATATTGTTATTTTGTTTTGTAGTGTAAACCCATAATGAGTCCTCACGCCGGCTGGAGAAGGAGAGTGAGACATGACACTGAAGGTAGAATAAGTGTCCCCATGCTTGCATTTAATATCGAGGCAGTTGGAAGTCACAACAACTCTAGTCCACTAAAGTCTGTACCGGTGGTGTGTAATTGTAAACATTTGTCAATATTCTGTTCCACTTTTTCATTTCCATATCAAGTTCCAATTCGACACACAGTGTGTCTGTTATGGAAGGGGGCGGGGGATTGGTGTGACGAGGGGAGACTCAGCACATAGAAAGAAAACAAAAAGCAACAGGGGAAAAGTTGAATACAAAGAAAACAAGATGAGGCAAGAACACATCAGGAGAGCAGAGCAGCGATGATGAGAGGAGGGAGGGAGCTGCCAGGCCCCCCCGCCGGCTCAGCAGTGGGACGCAGAGACAGACTCCGTTCTCCAATCCATCGTCTCTGCAGGCCGCCAGCCCGCTCCGCAGCCCTGTAAAACATGCATCCCATCTCACACACACACACAGAGTTCACGCCACGCATGCACTCCAGTTGAAGCCACACACGGAGCTGTTGCCACACACACACACAGTCCAGGAAAGAAGCATCACGCGCCTGGGACACACTCTCACACACACACACACACACAGCAAAAAGCACTCCCGGAACACCAAGACCAGATCAATGTGTTCTCTCCTGCCAACACACCTCGGCAACAACACAGCCGACACTTCAGATGAGAAATTAATTGCGTGGCGAGCGCAGTGCACGCATCTCTGAGAAATGCAGCCCCCCCCTCCCCCTCCCCCTTCCCAGCATCACACGCTGCCAAATTGCATTTTTGTTCATCTCATCACCGCTTCCAATGGGTAGGCAGTTCCACCGGCAAGCCAAGCAGGAGATTTGGAAATTACCGAGAGGCTCTTTGCTAATAGATTATCGTTTAGGAAATAAATTACGGCGGTTATGCCGCTTTCGATCTCTTCGTGGAAATAAGCGCCGTGGCAGACTCTCTCTGTGATAACATAAGAGATAGTCGAGGCACATTCTTGCAGCAGATAAAAGCCCTGAACGCTGGATTACATAGAGGACATCAATGTGACACTAA
The DNA here is from genome assembly GCF_902827115.2 of Pseudochaenichthys georgianus. Lineage (NCBI taxonomy): Eukaryota > Metazoa > Chordata > Actinopteri > Perciformes > Channichthyidae > Pseudochaenichthys > Pseudochaenichthys georgianus. The sequence continues at coordinate 34,153,232 of NC_047509.1, read as the reverse complement.
TCTCAAATAAATTACAATTATTGTCCAATATCTCAAATAAAGAACATTTGTTTTTCAGCACTAACGATGTTGTGTCAATAGTTAATACTAGTATGTATATGTCATGGTTGGGTTAGGAGACAATGGGCCCCCGTGCACAGACCTGCACAAAGACCCCAGTGGCTCTTCTGTTAAAGCAGGAAACACATGGTGTGTGTCTGTTTGTGGTTGTTTTGTGTCTCTTTGAGGTTGTGTTATCTCGGGTCATAGTCTTTGTTAGTCTCATGTTGTGGTAATGCAGCTATTTGTATTATTTGTTGTAGTAATTGTGTATCTATTAATGGTTGTTGTTGTGTCTCTTTGTAGTTTATTTCCCCCCCGTTAGAGTACCTTGAGTCTCTCTGTAGTCATTGTGTGTCTCTTTATGGTTGTTATCTCCCTTTCATAGTCATCATGAGTCTCATGTTGCGCTCTTTGTGTCCCTTTACAGCTGTTTTACATCTTTTTGTTGCTTTTCTTTAAATCTTTTAGTCTTTTTGGGTCTCCATGTTGTCTTTGTAGTTTGTGGTTGTTTTGTCTGTTTTCACCGTTTTTGTGAGTCCAATTGTAGTCTCTTTGTTTGTATTTGCAACTGTTTTGTGTCTCTTTGTAGTTGTTTTCCTTCACTTGTAGTCTTTTTTGAATCTCTTTGTAGTTGTTATATGCCTGATTGTGGTCTCTTTGCAGCCATTTTGCATGTCTTTGTAGTTGCTTTGGTCTCCTTGTGGTGTTTTTACAGCTCTGTCGTGGTTTTGTGTCTCTTTATAGTCTGTATCTGTTTCTGGTCCTCTCTAAGTCTCATGGTTTGCACTCATCTCTTTGACATTTTAAAGGTGAAGGTCAGGGGGGGCCATGACATGTTGTGCCCCTGGGCCAGAAAAACCCTCTTGACTAACCCATCGATAGTTATTTACAGACACTGATCTGCTGGTTATTTCAGAGTAATAGCATGCATACTGTAGCCACTTTAATTTCTCTCCAATAACTCTTAGAATACATATTCCAGGTGAGTTTTGTAGGATAAAAACTGGCAATTAATTTCATATACTTAAATCCAATTACTGTTTATAGACATAAAAACGAAAATAATTCAAATGTCCTACATCTTGGGACTGCGTGCTTCAACACTGCCCTTCCAGCACTAGAAACATAATTACACAAATTGAAAAGACTGTTATTTAAGAGGGCTCGAGGCTGCAGAGAAGAACGTTAGTGAAAGAAGTTGCCGTTAGTAACTGAAGGAAATAAATGGGCCTTGGAAAGTGTTTGCTTTCAGCTTTAAATGAAACATTTGTGAGATGTTTTTCCTCCTCTCCAAAAGACCTTGTAAACACATTCGGAAAGATATACCAGTGTTTGTGTGTGTGTACGTGTCGGTGTATGAAGGCGTTGCCATTATTAATACAAGATAAGGTCAATATGTTTGAGACTTTAGCAGACGAGTGAAAGAAGAGAAACCTACCACCTGAGACGGAGGTCTGAATAATGTAACCGCAATGTGTGTATAAGGTGTACAAGTGGGTACACAATCATTTTAACACACTTTTTGATATGGTGGTGGTTATGTGCATTTTTCTTATTGTAAGTAAAATGATCTTATTGTAAGAAAAGCGCTCTCTTTTGAAGTGTTGTTCTGTAAAGCAATCTTTCTAAACACACGACATACAGTTTGGGCGTTGTTGGCAGCTCTGTTTTGACTCTTTATGGGATTAAGGGAAGTTTAGAAAACCATCGTTATGGTTACATATCGATTATTCCCCATCCCCCATACCTTTTATACTTATGATAATATGAAGTACACTAAACCTACTTTGCTCCACTACCTGTTGCTTTGTTGTTTAGATGTCTTATGTATGTATAGACTGAAGATGTTGACTTTTTGTCTGGGACATTTGACATTCCGGTTTCTCAAGCTACCCCACCTTTAATTAAACTAAATCTGATTAATTGTATACAGGAACATTTGACTTTTTTGATAGGGTGGCGATTCCCTCGTTCATACTGTATGCGCTGTCTAAAGTAATACCACTGATCATGTTCAATATACACCTGTTTTTCAATATGTATATTGCTAACGTTACCACTTCGAGGTAAACACAAATGAAATGTTCATGCATGCAAGTGATATCTGGAACACAACAGTGCTTTTCTGACCTTGAGAATGAGCGGCGATGTTGGTTTGAGCTCCAGTATCCCTGAGGGGCTGAGCGGCTCGAACACGGGGTCGGGGTAGTAGCTGAACGTCTCGTTGACCACCACCAGAGCCTTCACGTTGTCCATGTAGAAGCCGATCTCATCCGGGCCTGTGCCGGAGTCGGAGAAGCCCAGCTCAGAATCAGCTACCGACGGAGCCAGGCACACCATGACGGAGTTATTATACACCGTACAGTTCTGAACATGGGGAAACAAGAAAGACCTTAGACGTCGTAAAAAACGTATTCTCTCTGTGAAGATATATGTACAATGAATGTGCACCGAAACCTAAATGCACTCGTTTTTATACTATTCTAGTTAAAGTGTTCTTGACGGGAGGATGTCTTCTATAAAACAGGTAGCCTGGCCTTCTTTATAAAATAGTCAGAATAACCTGCAGGCTATCCGTTTATTTAAAATCAGATCTTCCGGGTATAATGAACCATCCCTTCTGTCAATGCCCCGTGTCGCTGCAGTGCTGTTATGCCTATTGGACATGTAAATTGGTTGCACATGTATGATCAACTGTTACTAATGGACAATGGCCTGTGTTCCTTTGCTTGTACTGGGGGATATGTAACATTATTGCTTTGGAGAATACATGAATACAAGATGTCATGGCCATGTTTGCTTCAATTTATAGGAAGTAGACCATTTACTAAATACAAAAGGTGTATGAATAAATAAGGATTTGAAGAGGCCCTATTTCGTTTTTCAGGTTTTTCCTCTTTCCCTTCTTGTAGTGGGTTAAATAGTATAATGGGTGAAATAGTATACTATGTATAGTATAGCTAGTTATAGTATATTATAGCATAGTATAATGTCCCTCCCTTACACTCCCCTTTGACCATTAAATCATGTAGGCATTTCACAGTAGAGACACAAAATACACATACCAGAAGATTAACATAGCAGGGCTCCTTTAAGTACAACTCCATATGTATATAAACAAATTCAGCGAATGAAAAGATATTAAGCTAACGTGCGTCTAAACACAATAAAAACATGTAAATATTAAATAAATTGCTTTCATGTTTTATTTTTTGACAACAAGAGGTGCAAAAGGAGTGCAATTTTTCACAGGGATCACAGAGATTTCAAATCTCTCCCCACGTCCAATTGCAGTGCCATACAATGCAGTAATACCACTTTTGACAAATGATTGTGTAAAGTGGACATGAGGTTAATTGTGATTGATTCTTATCTTAAGTTGGCTGTCACGCAGTTATGAAATGAAAAAGTAAAGGCTGTTTGGAAGGGAAGCAAATATAATACAAAATGTAAAAACACCATAGTATATGCAGCGTTTCCCACAGATCTGAAATACTTGTGGATACTTGTGGTGGTTACTGAGGACGATGGGGGGGGGGTGGGGGGTGCTAGTGGGTGAACTGTTCGCCGGAGCCTTGCAGCGGGGTTACTGCGGAGCGCATAAAGCAGACCCTTCACGCGACAGCAGAGCGAACAGGTACAGCAGGGGTAGAGTGAGGGTTCATTGTCGTCCACTAGTTAATCGATCGCAGATGGCGTCGTGCTAAAAAAAAATTAAACCTAAATGGGTCGCGGAATATAGTACGTTAATATACCTGGGCGGCCCGCCCAGGTAAAGTCTATGTGTGGGAAACCCGGATATGCTTTGGAAAAAGGCTGCCATTTCAGTATTCGTGGTTTGTATTAAATGGGCGACAGCATTAAAAACATGGTCCTGTAAGTAGCACTTTGATAGAGGGCTGTGTGGGATGCATTCTCTTTGCCTCGCAAACAGGTTGGAGTGCCGCAGTTTGATTTGAAGTGTTCAACCTTGCCAACTATAAGAGCTTTAAACTCTCAATGCCAATCACTAAAGTGCTTTGAGAATCTATAGAATTGACGAAGCTCTTCAACTTTTCAGATGAGACACTGAATTGGTTTCTCATCTTTATTCCCCAAGCATCTCCATCTGTCTCTCCTTCACTCACGCACACAGTCCCTCTCATGTTGTCTCTTTCTTTCAGTGACACAAACACTCATGTGGTGCGCTGACATTTGAAAAGCTCTGTGGCCTGAGGTAGCGTTAGCTGTCTGAAGCTGTATCTGTGCAGGGAGCAGACTCACACAGACAGTGTGTCTGCCACCTTTAGTGGCACAGTACAATAAGTTGTCTGTAGATCATGTTGTGTATGTGTAGGGGTATGCCTGCATATATGTGGGAGTTAATGTATGTACTGTATGCGTACAGATGAATAATGTAGTATGTATCTACTACCAGGGTGCCTTTGTGAATTTATATGTGCTCTACGTACACTGGGCTGCCTGTTAATGTTAGTCTGTGTGTGTGTGTGTGTGTGTGTGTGTGTGTGTGTGTGTGTGTGGTGTGTGTGTGTGTGTGTGTGTGTGTGTGTGTGTGTGTGTGTGTGTGTGTGTGTGTGTGTGTGTGTGTGTGTGTGTGTGTGTGTGTGTCACATCAATACTCACATGAAAGGATTCTGCCTGCCCATACTTGGCCCTGATTTTTGGTTCTCGGATGGTTGCAAGGTTGGTCCCGCTCACTGTCAGTAGAGTGCCACCACTGTAGGAATAAAGAGAGGGGAGAAGAAGAAGGTAGTATAACAACAACAACAACAACAACAACAACACCACATGTACAGTAGGTTCCCTTATCCAGGGTAAACAAGTCTGTCCCTGATTCCATTTGAATTGAGATTGGTAGCGGCCGAATGTACTGGACATTCCGCCTGTGACTAACGTTCCTATGCAACCGAGTGGTGCCAACGCAGCACTGAGGCAGAAGGCAACGTCCGCTTCAACATTCAAATGAGTTCACTGAGTTGTTCTGTATTACACAGCATGTTGCATCATACTTTCATCAATTAACACTTTCTCATTATGATAAAAGACTAATTAAAACAAATGTATAACATAAATATAATGAGCAGAATTGACACTGCAATGTGCAGCGGAAAAATAAAAAAAGGTATGTGTTAATATTGTTATTATAGAATGTTAACAGGGATCAAAAGGAGAGGAAAAGGACATGAGGGAGCATATATGTGAGTGAGCGTGAAAGAGAGAAAGGAGAGAAATAGGCAGAGTGATAAAGAACCGCAGAGATACTCTTCATTCTTTAATCACAACTCTCTCCACAGTGAGTACGTGCTCGCCTGCCAGTGAAGCCCACTGGACTGAATCCAGAACATAACAATGCTCGAAGTTGGCTTCAGCCTGAGTATCATTGTGTTGGTGAGTGGTGTGTGTAGCTCTGTTGGTGTAACAATGTCTACGGATTGATTCTTAGAAGATGTAATCAGTCTCTATGAATTGACTGATCATTGTAGAATCCGTACTACAGCTGATTTGATTGCCAATTCCATCTCTCAAATTTGGACCATGGGATTTGTGTTGGAAACATTTGGTTGCCCTTTAGTGGTATGTTGTGTTTGCGTGACCCAACATGATTGGTGGAGTCACTCATTTTGATGAACAGTGCGAGATTACTACGGCTGAGATCATGAAGTACCTAGATCATTCACAATCTTTACAATGAGAGGACTCTTTCCTCGTGTAAAGACAATGTAATGAGTCTCTTCTTGCCACTGCAACACTTACATTGGATTGATATGGTTTTCAAGTCGTACAGTCTTTGTGCCAACCTTGTTTTACAGTGGCAGTTGAATCTTCTGAGTTCTATACTCTGCGAGGAGACGTTCACTTGTGCCTCTGCTATCTGTGCCCTCAGAGAAACATAGTCTGTCCGATTCCCTATTGTGTGTCTTCCTGCAGGGTCCTCACCGCCCGGAGGGGGATATACTGTACTGTAGTCTCTCACACTGCTGTCTGACGTAAAAAAGGCTGAGACAAAACCTTCTATCTTGGAAAAGTAATAAAGGATATGCAGCTCCGTTAGTGCACATTGGAGCATTTTGTGTTCACATGCAGTGGGCACTGAATGAGTATTCTGGGCCTTGGTGAAGATTGTACTGTAAACACCTGTGGCCAACACCCACGGTTATGATCTCTCTGTGGACATCTTGCAGACTGGATGTGAGTGAAGTGTAATGCTTCTCTAGTCTAGACCATAAAGACAAGTGTTATTCAAATGTACTGTGGGCGGTGGTGGTGAAGTCGATAGGGACTTGGCTTGGCAACTGGAAGGTCTCCAGTTCAAGTCCCGGCAAGACCAAGTGCTACCGAGGTGTCCCTGAGCAAGGCACCGTTCCCCACACTGCTCCCGGGCGCCGTTCAAAATGGCAGCACACTGCTCCTAACACTAGGATGGGTCAAATGCAGAGAAATAATTTCCCCACGAGGGATTAATAAAAGTCCATCTTATCTTACTCCCTCTGTTGCTTGGGTATCTCCATTGGTGTGGCCATTACTATTACACCTACAGTCATTGTTCTGAGTGCTGACTTGTCTACTGTGTTGTTCATGTTGCTGTGTTTGATACTGTGGAGCAGAACCCCAAAGTAAAATTGCAAAAAAACGAAAGAAAAAAAAACGACAGCTGATAACATATTGACCGATTATCTTTGGACACCTCTACAACATCTCTTAAAAAAGCTGGCCATATTTCCCAGTTCTTCATCCCCATTCTCCCAGGATTCCATCTTGGATGGCTTTTAGTAATCCGGCAATACTTCCTGTATCTCCTCGTTGTGATGGACCTGCCCTGGGCCACATCAAGTATCCCTTGGACTCTCTGCTATTGGACATTAGGAGTGTTTTCACCACTGTTACCTTTGCGACTGCAAGTGGATTAGTGGTGACTCCAGCAATGACCCGCTAGTTCTGAATTGGAGGATTACATTGTGACGGCTGAAGCTGACAATCAACACCAGTCAAGATTAGGATGGGGCAATGTCTGCTGAGTCCTACCTCCCTCAAAAGGAAGCAGGGACATCGCTAGTTCAAATCGTTGCTTAATCCGAGGCAGTTGAAGTTCTCCCTGCAGGTTTAGATACCTGATCCAGAGTGACTACTTGTCCACAGGCCACAAGACAGACACCATGACTATCTAGTAATGTGTTCGCATCATTCTACTCACTGAGACATTGACTTGTAGGTTAGAGATTACACTCTTCAACGCTCTATCTCAGGAGGATAACAATGCCCATACCTTCTGGTGGGTTACCATTGATTTCCTTAAACGCAGGTGTCTTTTCATTGTCGACATTAATGTGACACTTATCCAGAACGACTTAGTGTAAGAGCACCAACAGCAGAGTGAGTGATTTGGTGATAGGAAGCCAAGACAGAGCCTCTTAATATATTGGATAGAGAGTCTGGCTGGCTAGACATTCATATCTCACAAATCCAGGAAGACTTAAAATAACAGCACGTGGGAATGATAAGGAGGGAAATGGAGTAATGTATAAAGGTAGACATACCATCTTTGGCATTGATAGCAGAGAAAAGGATTCAAGTCTGGCTATTCTTCTCAGCGACAGTGCTTTTTTTTTGGCAGGTTGCCCATACTGAGGCAACTGATTCCAATTCATCCGAGAAGATTCCTTTGGATAACAGCGTAATGTGAAAAATGTGATCTTAGCTGGCACTTAACAAGCCTTTGACCAATATTTTGACAACTGACGTAGGTGTAGAAAGGTTTGTCTGCGTCTACTTTTAGACGCAGAAAACCTTGCATTCACATTGAATTGAATTCACTTTCTCTTTATTTTTGTCAATCAAACTCTGCATTGATTGTATACTTTAGATGCACAAAAACCTGTATAAAACACTGCCAGAAAGGGAAAACCCCCCAAATAGGGCCTCTTTAAAAAATATATGGTTGTATAGGACATTTTTCAACACCTGTTTAATATTGGACATGGCTCACATATATATAATACAATAGTAACATTTTGACTTTTTATATTATATTATATCATCTATTTTTAAAAGACAAGGGTGGTTTTTCACAAAGTAGCAATGGATAAATTGAGAGATATTAAATAATGATTAAGTCCTTGCAACAATTGCATCATGGGACCAGACACACTGCACTTTTTACAACACAGCCTGTCCTCTGCCTCCCCCTCTCCTCCCCAGCTTGATGTATATTTGTGCTGAGTCCCTCTGTCCCCTGTGCTCCTCTCTTTGTCTAAGTGAGTCTCTTTAGCTCAGGTACATGCTTCAGAGAACAGACAACAAGACAATCAGGATAAACTCTCAGGGATAGCTGGGGAAATCTAGTGACTGTTGTTAGCGTTTCTCTCTGACTGCACCCCAACCCTGTCCTCCCTTTCTGTTGTGCTACTCCCTCCGTTGTTCTTTTTTCTGACCCTCTCTTCAGTCCAATCCCCTATCACTGTCTGTCAAAAATCCTACCACAGTTTTTTTCAAAAATAAATGTCAACAGCTTCCTGTACAGTAAGTTAATCAACCAACACTGACAAGCAGAAGATTAGCTAGACATTGAAATTAAATTAAAACGAATTTACTGCCTTACCAAATTCCCTCCACATCTGATTGACATGTCACCACTTCATCAATTCAGACATATTAGTGGACTTGTCAAATTTAGTGCATAAAAACATATATTATGAACTTGACCTCTGACAACAGAATTCATGTCATTATTTAATGGACGTTGGTGTCAAAGTCTTCTGAAAATCCTACAAGACGCCAGATATCCTTTTTATGATAATGGGAATGATTTGGCTGTTCTAAATAACAGATGACCATACCTAGCGGTGGAAGAACAAACACCAAAATGTTAAAACACTATAAAGTCCTGCATTTAAAATCTTACTTAAGTAAAAGTACAAAATGATTGACATCAATATAAAAAATATATAAAAGTAAAAGTAGTTATTTCAGAATCATATCTATTAAATCTCTGGGTAATACTTATAAATATGTTATTATTTATAATATTATCAATGTTCATGTATTAGTTTATTTAATTTTTGTAGCTAAAGCTGTCATGTAAATGAAAGAGTAACATATTGGCTTGCAAAATGTTGTGGAAAAGAAGTATAAAGCACCATAGATTGAAAATATTAAAAGTAAAAGTCACTCAACATTATACTTTAGCACAATACTTAAGTGCATGTACTTTATTACATCTCAACACTGACCATACTTATAGTGCTGCAGTGAAAACGATAGTTACGGCTGTAACTACGGTCTATGAGTCCCGGATGACCGCCAGAGGCGGTGCTTTAAGCACTGGATATGTCCATCGCGCGCATGCGCAGCTCGAGTACCAATAACAACAAAGTCACCTGTGACCCACGTGACACCGGCTATATCAGCCGGTATCGTCAGAGGATCTGTTCCCAGAATCTTCTCGCGAGCACACAAGAATTCTGAGTGACAGGGAACTCTGGCGGTCATCCGGGACTCATAGAACCGTAGTTACAGCCGTAACTATCGTTCTATTTCGTCCCTACTGACCGCCAGAGGCGGTGCTTTAGCACTGGATGACTTATACCAACAATGTCATGAATAATCCAAGCCCTTGCTCACCACTGGAAGCCGTGGAGCTCGGCAAAAGGACCCAAAGAATGGGGAGTGGCGACATTGACCTGATGACAACTGGAGAATGTGCCAGAAGACGCCCACGACACCGCGGCGCAGATGGTCTCCAGGGGCACCCCTCTCAGGGCAGCCCAATATGTTGAGATGCTCCTTGTAGAGTGGCATCTCAGCCTGATGGCAGGGGGCGGCCACTGGCCCCGTAAGCCTGTGAGATGGTATCGACAACCCAGTGGGGAAGCCACTGGTTAGAGGGCCTAACCTCCTTCAGTGGCGCCAGGGCAAAATCAAGAGTTGCTCCTCCTGCCGTATACAGGCAGTAGCCTTGATATATGCCCTTTGGGCACCCCCAGGGCACGGCAACTTCGATGTGCCGTACTCCTGAATGTCAAAGCGTGCCAGCTGGGCAGGCTGATTGAAGTGGGTTTGTGGAAGGACCCCAGGCGGGAATGCCACATTTGCCCAAAGGGCAACGCCTGAGAGTCCCACCTCGGGCATGTATTGTTTATGGAGAGGACATGCAACTCCCCGACTTGCTTCCCTGAGGCTATGGCAAGCAGAAATGCTGCCTTCGTGGGCAGCCACTTAAGCCCCACCTGGGCCAGGGGCTCGAAGGGAGGAGATGATAGGGCATCCGGCAGCAAGGGCAGGTCCCAAGCCGGAGCCCTCGGGGTGCAAGGGAGACGCTGCCGTAAAGCCCCTCTCATAAAGAGGGACACCGACCTGTGGCACCCCGCCGTCGCGCCGTCGACCCGAACATGTCGGGCAGAAATCGCAGCCACATAAATTCAGAGTGGAGTGAGAACGTCCACTATCTAGAAGGGACTGTTGTCTAAGCAACAATGTACATGCTGTCCCCAAGGAACACGCACATTCTTGCCCCCCAGTTGGGGTAGAAAGTGCGTGAGTGCAAGCTGCACGGCCCGAAGCTCTAGCACGTTGACCTGGCGCGCACTCTGCTGGGCAGACCGCTGACCCTGAACGGTCCTGCCCTGCCGCACTGCACCCCACCCTGAGAGACATGCACCTATGGTGATGGTCTCCTGGCGGGATGGGATGGCGCCCATGAGCACGCCTACCAGGAGATAGGCCCTGTCCCTCCAGCGTGACGGAGAGTGGAGCAATGGCTGCTGCTGCTAGTAACCGCACATGCAGAGCACACAGCACCCGCCGTGAAGATGTTCTCTGCAGATCATCCTAGTGCTAGGAGTCTAGTACTAATTTACAATGATTTAGCGCTACTGCAATCAAACCCTATGCTACCGGGAGCGGGAGCACTGCCCTGAGTTAATAGTTAAGCTCAACAGCAAGGTGTTAGCCAAGCGGCTGCTGCTAACAATCAAGCGACCAAGTCAGAACACAAATGTTAAGACCAGATAATAGCTTCTAAGAAATAGAAAGTGCTTACCTTACTCTCTGCATCTAAACGAACAACGGGTTTAAAGTATGACCCTCTGGGCTTCCATACTAAATTGAATGAGAGACCCAGCAAAAGCTGGGACTCAAATGCTAATGATAGCTCGGGTACAACGCCACAAGCAGAACTTTAAAAGAGCATAAGGGCAACTTTATGGGAGAGGAAGCGGGAACACTGTTGTCACCAGAAAGTCTAAGCCACAAACAATAAGACGGTAATCAGGACAACTTGGCTGGGAGAGGGTGCGGAAACACAGCCATCACCAGCAACAAGCTGACACCAACCTGTCTGTCGAGGCTCTGCACAGCTGGCCGCAGCTCCTGGAGGACGCGTTAACGACCCGTAGCTCCGACTGTCAGTCGCGAAGCTGCACACGGCCAGCTGTTTGCAGAGAAATCCCTCAGATCAAACGTTCAAACCTGAACGCTGTAGGCTACAAAAATGTAGCCACGGTACCCTCGTGCAGCGAGAAGATGAAAGGAACAGATCCTCTGACGACACCGGCTGATATAGCCGGTGTCACGTGGGTCACAGGTGACTTTGTTGTAATTGGTACTCGAGCTGCGCATGCGCGCAATGGACATATCCAGTGCTTAAAGCACCGCCTCTGGCGGTCAGTAGGGACGAAATAGAACTACTGTGACTGACTAGCGTAGCATCTTCCTGGCTTTCTAGCATGTTACATTAGTTTATAGACTGACCTCCAAAAAAAAAAAAAATAGGTTGTAATGACCTATATTAATATTAGTTGTTAAGCTTCCCCAAGCCTGTAGTTTATGAGGAAACATGGATTATTTCAGGATTTTGTCAAATCTGTCAGAACACCGGTAGTTAGACCTGGCCAGTATTAGTGAAATCGTTTTCTAATGGCTACCATTAAGCAGCAGCATTGGAGTAGTAGGCATTGCCTAGCTTAAAGGCACCTTGGCAGAAGGAGTGGCAAACCATTCTAAGCTCCACTTATCTATCTGGTTTGGGAGGAGATTTGAATATTATGTCCAAAATTGCTTCTCTAACCTCTGCCCAAATATCTTTCCCCGGTGTCCCAGATGAGCAGTCATTGATTTATTTTTGAAGTGCTCTGTCTTCTCCCTAAATGTAATATCATCAGCCAAGCACACTGATAATGCACTCTATTTCCCTCCCCTCGTTGTCTTCTCTTCTCACTGTCTTTCATCCTCTCTTGCTATCATCAACCAAGCAGAATGGTAATGCTCTTCAGGCGTGCATGTATTAGCACAAAGGCAGACAATGAGGCCGATATGAACCGATATGATCTCACATCGCACTGCCTCGTTTTACTTTCTACCTGAGCCAGCGCGTGCCTCTGTGACGGGGGAGGGCACTGGCTGACACGCACTGGCTAAATTAAAGCCTCCACTAGCTGGAAGCAACACACACAGCTTTGTCGCCGTTGGTGAGGTGTGTGCTGTTTGGTCTTCTCAGCCAGATAGAGGAGGGATCTAGGGCCAAACATCAGGGACTCTGGGAATCAGTGGGGTGTGTGGATATGCGTGTGCGCGCATGTGTCGTTTTTTATTTGGGATCATCACTCCTGAGTGAGCTTCCTGAAGTAGAACCTCAGTTTTGAGTGCCACACACACACACACACACACACACACACACACACACACACACACACACACACACACACACACACACACACACACACACACACACACACACACACACACACACACACACACACACACACACACACACACACACACACACACACACACACACACACACACACACACACACACACACACACACACACACACACACACACACACACACACACACACACACACACACACACACACACACACACACACACACACACACACACACACACACACACACACACACACACACAGGGGGGTGTGTTGCAGTGATTGGGCCTCAGCTGCTTCTCGGTCAGTCCTACTGGGCAAAAGGGAGCAGGGCAGGATTCATCAACACTCTTCTCTAACAAGCTCTGCATCTATCTGCCACCATCTACTGATGAGTCACCACAGGGAGGAAAGCAACACAGAAAAAGGGAAGAAAGGAGGGGCAGGAGGGAAAAGGGCAAACATGTGCTGCCGGTATCAGCACCTTGAATACATTGAGAGAGATAGTTCATGAAATAAGTGTAGAAAATATAGAACGGAAAGCATACAGCAGGTGTTTTGACATATGGTAGATCAAATAGGGTTATTAGAACAGGTGGGTAACATATACCCAACACTGTAAACTCAGTGATCTGGCAACGTCGAATCACAGGAGGTATTTTGTAATAGACATGAACATTATGCAGAAAGACTTTACCTTTGTCACCCACCAACATGTTGCTCTTAGATATACACTTAGAGATGTGAACCCAATCCCAACAGGACTTCCATTAAAAAAGAACCAACACATAAATAGTCTCAATGGGTGCTAAAACAACCTCCTTCGCAGGGTACAAAGTTGATCATGGAAGAATCACCCAACGTTACAGCAGATATTAAATTCAATGGTGGGCTAGACATGAACTCATTTCAGATCCTATGCGATGGAAGCAGAGAGGTGGAAAGCTATCCTTCACAGATGTCCTGGGGAGGGACACTGCTCTCATTTTTGGAAATCTAAGAACTATAAGTGCTAGAAGACTGTCGGGTGAGGTCTCTGGACTTAAAAAAAAATAAATCCTTGATTAGTCGAAGACATATTAATATCACTCGACCTCCCGTTTTGAAAAATAACGCAGGATATATGAAGCCAGAGAAAAGCCCAGAGGAAAAGGTTTGGTACCGAAGTCTCCATCATAAAGACCAATGTGTTCCTGTGGCTGCCCTCCCACTGGCAGTACTGCATTACAGGATATGCAAATCTGAGTTTGAGTGAGGGGTGCATTAAGAGAACCGTTTCATGTGCCATCAGCTGATCAGTATTAACTGCCTCTTCAATCAACAATCTAATTCAAACAATCAATGGGCTGTATAATCTGACAGGCTGACACGGCCATTTCTCAAATCAGACAATCAGACTACACCACTGATCATTTTCCAACTAAAAAATATCTTGCTTGAGTTGGATGAAAAGTCCCCAGAGGAGCTGTCAATCTACGTCAATCCAAACCAAACTCTAGTTTAACATTTAAACCTCTTTCCACTTGGACACAAGCATTTTGATTGTTTTGCTGCAGTTATTGAGCTCTTCGAGGAACTCTTGAGAGCTGCTTGGATTGATGTTAACGGCCATTATGTTACGGCATTATTATATACCAATCCGCATAGTGAAGTTTGCTCAATTTAACATCAGCCGTGGAAAGAAATCACATCTGTGTTCCTCCATCATAAAAGCACCATGGAATAGTTTTTCAGTATTATTTTTTTCATATTTGGGGAGAAAGGGACACCTTCGATTCATGATGGGTGACTGCACCAAGTAAATGAAAGAACAAGAGAACTAGAACAAGAAAACAGAGCTGGATAAAAGACATCAAAGAAATCCGAAGAAGAAGACAGACAGGAAGTAAACACGGTACCACTTTCCAATAAGACTACCCTTATAAAGGATTCATAAAGGGTTTATAATTAGGTTATGAATTAGGTTGTAAACACTTTATTAATCATTAAGAACCATTTATAAACCAGTTCTAACATAGTTTTCAAACATCAACACAGGCTCACTATTTGGCAAGATGACTAAGCCTTATATTGGCTACTTAGCGAGAATCAACTCGGTGAGCAACAGATACCAAGGATGCTGGCTGATGAAGAAGACGAAGTAAGCTAAGTAGCCAATATAAGGCTTAGCAGTACAGATAAATGTGGGCTCACTATTTGGCAAGCAACCGGTCACAGTTGCCCTGTTTATCTCATGTCTTATAAAAGCTTATTAATGATTTATAAAGTGTTCACAACATAATTAATAAATTAATTACAAACTATTCGTAAACCCTTTATAAGGGTAGTCTTATTGTAAAGTGGTACCTTAAACACTAACTCGAACACGGTATGGGCTCTGGCAATGTTTAAAGACTGGCTAATGGGAAAGAACATGTGAATACTTTGACAGTAATAGAAAACCTCTACCAGTGCTGCCGTCATTGTGTGTATCTCTATAAAATGGAAGAACCGTGGCTGCAGTTCAAACTGTGACGAAGCAGAAGAACGGACTACTTTTCCTCTGGGAGGGCAATATGATCATTGTTGTAATCAATACAATCATGTTGAAATGGTTCTGCTGTGTCAAATTGTTGATTTATTTAGTAATAGCCATGTAATAAGTGGGATAATAGGAACCCTGACATAGTTCCTTTTGCTATATGGACTGGCTCGCTGCATACTATCCTTTATTTGGCTGGTATAACAGTTCTAATATCCTATCCTGACCAAAATGTGTTATTTGTTCAAATGGTCAATGGACAACAAAAGACACCAAGCAATGATTGGACCACAAAGGAGACAACAAACATAGCACAGTACCTGGCAATGCTCCAGTCCGGTTCAATCCTCAGGACGGTGGGGTCTTCAGTGTAGTTAAACTTCACCTCAGCGTTTTGGAGCTCAGCGTCATCGATGTCCACAGTGACTAACGCACTGCTCACGGCTGATCCAGCTGGGGTAATGCACACGATCTCATTGGCATTCCTCCTGGAGGGACAGACACAAGAAAAGTTGGATGATCCAAAATCAAAAATGCATTGGACAGAAAACAGTTTCAACTCAGACAGAGATTCTACATTTCCTCAGAGCCCTAAGTCACAAACTGTTGTGATATTTGAAATATATTGGAGTCCTCCTGTCCCACAGGACATTTCTAATAAATAGAGCGATGCAGGATACAAACACCAACAATATGTGGGAGCCCCTCTGCAACATCCTGCAAAGAAGCGCTCCAGAATAATCTGATAATCACCTTTAAAACTCAATTGTTATAATACAGAGGCAATGATTAGTTTCTAGTTCCAGCGACTGTCCCTAAATACTGGGGTCCGATCTGAAGCCATGACATATTTAATGACTTGCTCATTGTGCTTGTAATTACCATTGTCCAGTCTGGAAAGTCAATTAGTCTCTCCCTCTCAAAGTCATATTGTAACCTGCTAATTGTATTAGATAATCCCATTTGTGAGCAATGCACTTCAGCAAGTCAAATCCTTTGTGGCCTGCTGGGTCACAGGGATTACAGCTGTCTCATCAAGTATTTACGTTTGGTTTGTACTGCAGTAAAGCTCTTTGAATTAATGTGTTAAGTTTCTAGCCTTTTTATTGTGATATCCAAACATGTGTACTTTACTACAATATACATGTTGTGTGCATGCTACTGTCTGTGGCTGCACAAGCACATTACGAGGCATTTGTTCTTGTTTAAATGATATATGTCCGCATATTATGCAAACTAGGTATGTATGCAAGGCTTTGCTAGATGTATTTTTATTGACAAAACCTATTTTTTATTTATATTTTGAAAATCAAATCATTTACTCTTTCAGACGCTCTTCGAGTCATTGTTGTAGTATATGTGATGGCTGGTGTAAGCCATCCTCTACAGCAGGGGTGCCCTCACCTTTTCAGCTTGGGAGCTACTTTTAAAATGACCACGTCAACATGATCTACCTACGTTAAAAATGCTAATCATATATGTATGTGTATATATACACTGAGTATACCTTATGTTGGTGTACCTTGAATAACTTCATGAACCCGTATGGCACAATGCAACTCGGTACATTCAATTGGAAAGCTAACTAGGTAATCAGCTCGCCGGTGATTTGCAGCTGGCGCGGTTGACCGTGCATGTGTGGTGAACTGCGTGTTAGAAAAGATCTCAGACTGGCTGACCTGTACGTCAATCAAGTGGCACATGCAATAGTAAGGTAGGCTAACTACCCACACTACCTTCGCAATCGACCGGTCGATCGACGTATTGGGCACCCCTGCTCTACAGTATGTGTTTATTAATGTATGAATGTATTTATTCATTTATTTATTTATTGTATTTATTTATTTCAAAGTTTTTGGAGCAACCACTGCCTTTATGTAGGTGACAGAGTAGAAAGGTGAGAAAGAGGCAAATAGTGCAATGGTATGGCATGTACCGCATTCTTTTTCAGAAAGGAATGAAATGTGAGTTTTCAATGGAGGGAGAGCCACACACACCACTGAGAAACAAGTCGTGTGAAGTCGTGTTTAATGAAGTTTATGCCTGCTATGAGTGGTGCGCTGTCAAGGCTCAACAGCACCAGTCGATAAACACTGGGGGAGCATGTGTGTGTGTGTGTGTGTGTGTGTGTGTGTGTGTGTGTGTGTGTGTGTGTGTGTGTGTGTGTGTGTGTGTGTGTGTGTGTGTGTGTGTGTGTGTGTGTGTGTGTGTGTGTGTGTGTGTGTGTGTGTGTGTGTGTGTGTGTGTGTGTGTGTGTGTGTGTGCGCGTGTGTCCATGCGTGGATGTCCCATAGGCAAAATACAAATTGCAGTCCCCAGTAGCGTCTCTATCTAATATGTATTTAGCACAGTTGAGTGGTTGCTTCTTTTCTGGGCCGTGACTTCACAGGAGAAGTGTGTGTGTGTGTGTGTGTGTGTGTGTGTGTGTGTGTGTGTGTGTGTGTGTGTGTGTGTGTGTGTGTGTGTGTGCGCACACTTTAATGTAGTGTTTCATTGTGCCTCAATACGCCATGATAGTCACACAGAGAGGGAGAGAGTGTGACAGAGAGTGAAAAAGGAAAACTCTCCCTTGTCTAGTCACCATAGCAACCCCATTCACAAAGACACACATGTCCCGGCAACCTTCACAAGATGCCACAAACACGGTCACACAGTTAGGGTGTGACAGATAAGGACAGCGTTGCTGTGTTGAAGTGGAATCTGCTGGATTACTGCGAGCACAGGAATGATGCAGTCACATCAAAGCTAGCATACGGCGGCTTCAACAGAGATTAGCTGTGAGAGGCTAATCCAGGCCTTTGACAAGCAAGTGTGTTGGTACACATGCTTGTCATGCACTAGATTAAGGAAAGCCTGCGTGAGGGCAGACATAGAGCAACAAGCATGCAACACACGACATGCTAACCTTACACAATGATGACATGTCATATCTATGTCATTTTAGACTTTGCTGAACATTTACATGCACTAACACCTATATAACACACTGCAGGAAAGGGAAGGAAATAGGGCCCCTTTAAGCATCTTGCACAAGGACACAATAACATGTCGACTGCAGGGGCTGGAGATCGCAGCACCCTCCAGTTGGAGGACTTCCACCTACTCCCGAGCTACAGCCTCCCCACACATGGTCCTTACTTTTTGAAGTAGCAGGGCTGCTGTCCGATGCCCACTGAGACGTAGCTGCCTGCGTTGAGTGAACTTCCCTCGATGGTGACCCGGGTGCCCCCAGAGATGGGCCCTTGAGAAGGCTGGATACGGGTGAAGAATGGAGTCTGGAGGAGAGGGAGTAACATTTATTTTCACTTAGGAAATAGAATCAAAATGCTCGAGTCTCGGTTATTCCCAGAAATGTTACAAGAAACATCAAGAATATTCATATTATATTCACACACATCTGTCATTTCAATGCACCTTTTGGAGTACTCATATTTCCAGATGACATCATAATCAATGATGCCTTAGTTACAGACATGTTCTTAATACATAATGATATTTCTTTAGTCATCACGGTCTAAAAGAACGTACAGCCTCTTTGTATGGTGCTTACCACAAAGGTGAAGGGCCTGGGCGACAGCGCTCTGTAGTCGTTGACGCAGTCCCTCACACACACCTCCACCGGGGCTTCCTGTACCCTGTAGCTGGTGGCGTCGTTCAGCAGACACACTATTCTGTGGTTGGAGAGGGAACAAGTCATGACGACATCTCTAAAATCGTACTAAATGCTGATTTTAAATTGGTCGCTTCCTAAGGCATTATAGCTTGCAGTCAGTGTGTGGTACATCTTTTGTTAGATAGGGACAATGCAATTAAACATAACCTGAACATGATGGGCTGAACAGAGACCTAGATATGGCTAATTCTGAACTCTTGGTCCTTCTCATGTAGTTTAGTTCAAATATACAGCTTTTAGAATTATACAACCACACAACTCTACCGATATGAAATTACACACAGTACATATACCACAATGCACCTTGGCGATTTATAGTTCAATGAGCTATTAATGGGTATAGACTCGGGTTTGCTTTAAACCAGCACTTCATCTGTGTTGTAAAATATTTCTGGAATTCATTTTATTTCAGGGAGTTATGTGCTCCAGAGATGGAAACCCGTTATGGAGAAGCTGAGTGTCCATAACTATATTTTATAGCTTCTGTTAATCAAGAGGTTTGAATTTTTTTTATTTTAAATCGAGTATGGATTTCACCTCCATGTGCGTTAGGCTTCATAGTGTATGCATTGGTACTAAACTAGATGTAACCTGTGTTTCAGGAGGAGTGAAAGAAGCAGGAAGAAACTAGCAAAGAAGGAAGGGACGATATTAAATAATACGTCTTACACATGCTAAAGTGTTGCATGGATGTCGGGAAGAATGTGCAACATAACTGACGTGTGTGTAATATTTTAATAGAGATGGTCTCTATCTCAACATGCGTCACTTCCCAACTAAGTGCACTACAGAGATATTGTTTGATCTGTGTGAACTCAATTCGTCAGCCGCGTAGAACCCTGCAGAGGAGTAAATGTCAGGATGAGAAAAATAAAGAAAAGCGCATATGTAGGGAGTATTGGAGGGGAACAACAGATGGAATTCACACACGAAGAAAAGCCTATTACCGCCATCCATCCAGCTGCCGAACGCTCCCACATACAAACGTGCTCTCGTTGAGGTGCCATTGTCACAGTGTGTGAATGTGTCTCTGTGCTTGCGAGTGTGTCCTCTGTCCCTGAACGTACCTCTCTGCGCTCACATACTCCTCCTCGATGGGGACGCAGGGCACCTTGCCCAGTCTGATGCCCATCTGGATGTCTCTGAACTGCAGACCCAGGTTCTCCCCCAGGATGGTCAGCCGGGTGCCCCCTTGGCGAGGCCCCGTCTCAGGGAACAACTGGAACAACACGAGGGATATGGAGGACATTATTGATACAAGACAAATGCTATGTCATTCACTGAGTATGCAAAGCTTTGAAATGTTACATTTATTGAATTTCATGTATTTTATTTAGCAAATGAAATCAGTAGTAAATAGGTATTATTATCAGAAATGTACCATGAACAAATTAGAAAGTAGAACAATTCCACTACATATGATTACTGGATTCAATCAATCATGTCCACTCACTTGATCTGTTATTTCAATGCAATATCTTTTTTAATATTTGAAGAATATGAAATGTCATGTTATTCACTCAGTTTAATGCTAATAGATAATGCTAATGCTAATGCTAATAGCTTTACATTTTCCATTTATTTTACATTTTCATTACCTATATTTAGCTTATATCGATTTATTTATTTTTTTACATTTTGAGCTTTTCATTTGGATTCTTCCATTTTCTTCTTCTCAAATACACAAAAGAGACAAAAGAGCAATACGATCAAGGACACAGACACATAGTGTTATGCGCACACGTGCGTAAACACACACACAATCAAACTAAGGCCAGACAATGTATCCATGCTATCATAAACTCTTCCCATTCAAATGGTTTAAAGTCTGAAAATGGTTCCCAGACATACACACACACTATAAAGAAACCTCAACACACCATACACACATGCACACACACCCCACCAAATTGCCCCTAACAGGTGATTTCAGTGTTAATGAAGAAAAATCACACTCTCGGCTTTTGAACAAACTAAAAAAGTGAGATAAAGAGAGGGTGGGAAAGAAATAACAGAATCAAACAAGCACCGACCTAAGGCATCATCTAAGGGCTTTAATTGAAAGTTATTACGCCGGCTTGGCTTCAGCGGCGAGGCTGTGGCAGTGTAACGCTCAGCCGCGCCGCCGAAAAGCGTAATGTGATTTATCTGGGCAGATTATAGCGCGTAACGCGAACAGGTGTGGTGTGACAAAACAAATATGGTGACTGATGGACGGAGGATGTCGCACACACACACACACACACACACACACACACACTTCAGTGCAGACACAGACACCTAATCCCTAACAAGCATCACGAGGTAATTATGTTTAGTCTGTCCATTGCCCTGTTCTCCTGCACTGCTTGGCTGAGCAGACACGAGTGTGGAAATGCAAACTCGAGACCTGCCAGTATGGAGGCATGGTGCTATTATTATACCAAGGAGGGTACCACACAACACACCTTGACAAGCGTTGAATAGTTTGGGGAATGAAGGATTTGTCGGAAAAAGAAACCTCTTGATTGCACCTTGCTCCGGGAACTATCACTCTGTTGTTAGCGAATGAGCAGCGCGACTGGAGAACGTGGAGGTTAAATGCCTTGCTCAAAGGTACTTCATCGGTTGTCACAAGAAGAACAGCTAACCAGATGGTCCGGGGTTTGCAATTGCAACCCTTAGTTTCTGCATTGCCAAACATATGGAGTATAATTTTCCACAGAGATACAATTAAAAAGAGACATTAAATCACAACACTGGGATAAGAGGTGGAAATTGGAAAAATGAAAATGATCAAATTAAAGACTTTAACTCAAAGAAATAAACTGAATATGACAACAGGAATTAGAGACCACATTATGCTTTGTTGGGGTATTCACTTTCCTCGAGTCTAGTGTGTTATATATATATATATATATATATGTCTTTGAGCACCTGTAAAAGCGCTAACAAAATAAATCTATTATTATTATTATTATTATTATATATAATAGTTGTGTGTGCATGTAAATGGTCAGTAAAGGCTAAAATCCCAAAGTTCCCTCCAGATGGAGTTTCTCTCCCACACTGTCCCCTCTTCCTGAAATGCCTCCATGGGACTCCTTTCTTTACTTCTGTAAGATAATGACATCACCATGTACACTTGCTCTTTCTGGGCTCTGGTTTCAGACAGAGGGTGAACAGAGGTGCTGCATGAGAAGAATAAAGAGCTTTTTGAACATGAATGCATGGAGACATGTCACAGTGTTGTGTCACTCAGATGTAGAGTCTATCTAAAGTCCTTCTCCCAGTGGTGCTATCACAAGAGACTTTAACAAGCTCATATTTAGCAAACACAATTGTATGCCGTGAAAATTATCTTTACGATGCTAAACTCCCGCCTAGAACCTTAATCTTAAACGAAATACAAATATCAAGTACCAATTATTTCCGTTACATATTTATTTTACCAGTAGGACGAACATATAATACCTTTGGCAGCATCACGCTTTAACGGATACACACAGAAAGACCAACAGGCAACATCAGCCATGTGTCGCCACGAGGAAGAAAGGAATCTAATAATACGTCTGAAACAATGAACATGTTGGGGAAAATAATACTGTACAAATGAACTGCAAAACAACGTAGTAACTGTATTAAACTGAAATAAGAGACCAGGAGGGAAACAGAGAGAGCGGCCTGGCTCAGGGTAATGCTGCCGAATGTTTGGAAGCTGACTCATGTGGGAACCTCAGGCGCCAGCACAGCCTCGGCACTTTGGATCCACTAACACAATAGCTGGTAAACACTGACCAGAGTGAGTGGCCATTAAGCTCCAGGGTACGATATGGACAACAGATGTCAGGGTGTGGAAATGGGGCTTCGGATGGTTTTTGGAAGAATGAAACTATGATAGCACAAAACACAATATCAGCTAGCCACCAAGCCCTGGGATATAAACACTGGCAGAGCCACAGACAGAGGAAGAAGTGTTGGTAGAAGGGATTACCACCATCTTCTGAGGGGGGAAGCATCGGAAAAGGGAGCAATGAAGACTCTGGGAACGTATACTATCACACCATAAACAAAATATTTAACAGGCTGTGGCAACAATGTCATTGTGTATTTTATGCATGTGTTGCATATACTTATTTAGAATGGTTTTGAAAAGACCACATATCATTTAACTGTTTTTTCAAGTCATTCCAATCTCTCTTACAATGACTCAACATTGACCTTTGGTTTATACTAGATATTAAGTATTACACATAAAACGGATTCCTGGGTTAAAGTCCAATCATAATTGTAAGTTACATATTTTAAGACAATACATACAAAAAACGCAATACTTTTACTCAGGAAACTGCTGTATGTGTTACAACTAATGCTGCCAAAGTTATCGCGTTAACGGCGGTAATTCATTTTTTGAATTAATTGCATTAAAATATTTAACGCTCTTTAGTCTGATGCTTTAATTAATTTTAAACAGACAGTTCAACAGAAGGATACCCAAAAAATGTAGTTTCATCATTTAAATATTGAATTGTTCTCTCTTAGTAAGATCCCATTTTCAATAAAATGGTGGTCTTCCCTTGACCTGAAGATGAAGTCCATTTGCCTATCCTTCTGGACAAAAATCTCTCCTCCTTATCTTCTTGTAGTTTCAAAAGTCTATCATAAATCTAAATGATGGATTTATGATTAGAAAATTATAAAAGTAGGGTAGACATGTGGATATTATCCGGCTGAACAAAATGTGCATTTATCTAACAGCTACGTTTCCCACAGATCTTATTTTGAGCTATTTTCTAAAATCCTATGGAGAAATCTCATTGCTTTTTTGTGGAGGGAAGCCATGCGCAGCTTACTTCCTGGTTTTAGGACGCGTCTCTCTCCTCCTCTTCACCTGCTCTTCACACACCACACTTTTCGCGGCACACGTACTTACAGCCAATCAGCTCTGAATTATGTGAGATGACGTATGGTGGGGATGGCAGCACTTTGCCCCTATGGTCATTATTTTTTGCCACACACATTAAATAGGAAAATACTCTGAGCATGCGCAGTGTACTTTTTGCAGTCACCGTTCACTTAGACAGTGAGAGGGAGGGGCAGGATCTGGTTTTGTCCCACATGGCTCTCAAGCAGCTCAATAGGCACACACTGTAGACACTAATTAGAAGAACACAGACTAAAACAGCAATGTACAGACGAATCAGATGATTAAACATGATCTTAAAATATATTTTATATATATTTTAATTTTTATTTTTTTTATTTTGTTGTAATCATTATTTTAATACTTTCTGCTGACACTAGGTGGGGCTGTGCCCACTGCAGGTAACACATAACTGGTACGCAGGTTATGTGCGTAATCTGAAATGCGTACCGTCACTTGTGTCACAAAGCGCATTTGCGTACCGACGTACTTGTGAAGCTTTTCCAGAAGGCGGTTAGATCACCGGACGACAGAGTCGGTCTCCGTGTGCACAGACAGGGCTGCTGTTAACGTCGGTCTGTACAACGGAACTGTGCCAAAACTACGCCAACCGGGAGAGAGACTCCCCCCTCTTCACTGGAGAACTGCGCTAAAACAGCTGATCACAACGTTCACACTCTGTGGTCACGAAGTACTCCACTAGCCCCCCCAGTCGACTTTCCTGAAGTACTCCCCCGTTGATAGAAATCAACACGTAATGAATTAAGACCCCACGGTTTGATGATTGATAGGTGCTCTCTTTCATTTTGACACACAGAAAAATGTTACAATAAACATGTTAAATGGATATATCCGCCTTCTTTCATTTATCTTTCCATTCCCACAACAATATACATAAAGAAATGGCATATTTTGGACATAGTTCGAATGGTGATTAATCATGATTAATTAATTTTTAAGCTGTGATTAATCTGATTAAACATTTTAATCGTTTGACAGCCCTAGTTACAACACAAATCAATGTCGGGTATCTGCAAAATACGTATAACAGTCAGGTTTCATACTTACTCTAGGTAAGTTAAGTTGGTTACAAACTTGCCTAGAAAACATACTTAACTATGTTGTGTAAGAAAAAGAAATGACTTTTACCTAGAAGACCGCTAAAGGTGTATCTGGAGCCTTGTGGCTTGAAGTGAAGTCACTGATTGAGCTGTTCTTTGTGAAGGGTTGGGAAAGAGATTGCGTTGTTGTTGTAGGATTACCTTGAGAAACTTTTGTAAGTTACAGTTTAATAAATGCTCAGAAAAGCAATGGCAAATGTTCTACCTTACTTGCCTTCCTAGTGACAATCTGTCACTGCTTACACCCATATCTGTGAAAAGAAACATGTGGGTGTGATAGCAAGGCATTTTGTCTTCAAACTGCTTCCAGATCAAACCATCAAGCAATGGGATCAAGATGGAACTCTCGACATCCCTTCAAAAACATGTGAGAAAAACTGAGAAGAAAAGTGCTGGGTGCAACCTCGCTAACCAACTGTACGAAGGGCTGCCCACCAACCGCAGGGGCCTTACATGTTTCACAAGAGACTTATAAGCAATAACACTGCCATATTATATTCACAAGCTATGTGTATGAAACATGATCGTTGAAGCCAGACCGCTACACCTCCTAGATATTGGTTGTGTTCTGTGAAATCTCAGAGTGGATTTCCAATAGAAACTCAAAAACTCTTGGAAGTATAAAAGTATGGCACCACATAAGAAGATAAACCAGTGCTCACTGCGTGTGGGCATGCAGGCAGCTGCCACAGTGTGGACATGGGACCTCAAGCAGCTTTGGACGCTGTTGCAGTGATTTGACACAACACTACCACATAGCCATAACCAGCACTCTGTGGGGAATGTAAAGTACAAACGCCCTGAAGCTGGGAACGGACCTCAGGCGGTTCTGGGAGGATAGTGATCCGATACATACAACTCAACTGCATTCAGCCACGGACACGCTTAGGAGGTAACTGCAAAAGGAAAATTGATTTAAGTTCTTCACAAGGAGCCAAACAGATTAAACCGACACATGCTCAGGGACACCTATCGAGGTGTCCCTGAAGGCACCGTTCCCTACACTGCTCCCCGGGCGCCGTTCAAAATGGCAGCACACTGCTCCTAACACAGGATGGGTCAAATGCAGAGAAACAATTTCCCCACGGGGATTAATAAAGTATATGAAATATAAAAAAATAAGAAAATAAAAATGCTTGTGGATGCACCAGCGAAACCTAAAGCTAGGGGAAAAGTAATATTCAGACCAATTCACACATTTGTCTGCGTGCCACATTGAAATCCGTTTTAGCCGTTTTGTTTGTTGGTTTTGATTTTTGCTCTAACAAATCTCGAATGATTTTATTGTATGCATCCTTCTCACCTTATGTATTTGTCAAGCCAAATTAAGGCTTCATTAGCCAGCACATTTGGCATAACTAAAGCCATTACTGTATGTGGAGGACGGCAGTAGAATGTATGTATACATAGAATGCATGTCAATGCGGAGAAGGTTGAGGAAGAAAACGACTAGACTAATCCGATTAATGTTCTTATTCATTACATATGTTTCCCTCCTGTGTTAGGCCACTTGTTTTATAAAGCAGGAGCCCAATGGAGGTAAAGCACTGTGGGGGCGCTCTGTGGTGGCCTTTATATTGCGTTCTTAACCACATCAAATCATCAACATCACACCAGCGGTTTCCTAGTAGTCCTCTAGCCTGCTCACTTATCATGTGCATATGTGCTATCACATGGTTGTGCCGCTGTGGGCTGAGTGGTAACCAATAGAAAGCGAGCCACAGAAGGCCAGACGCTGTGTATGTGGTCAGAAAGTAGTTTGGGGTCTTAACAATGTGGGAGTGCGGAACATTCTATTTAAAAAAGGGCCTTTTTTTTCTTTCCTGGGAACACTGATTCAAACCAACAATGTATAAACATTATGTTCAAATATTCAAAACACATGGGGATACTTCATTGGGATATTTATAGTTTTCTCAAAAGTACATTCGAGGGCTTTGGAGACTAAATGGTTATCAAATGATTATTTTTGATAGGCTTTTTTAAATATGATTGAAGGCTCGCTGTTGCTTTTCATTTGTGGATACCAGTTATACCTATACGAGATGTTAATATGCCAAACACTGACTGTATCCAGGAACAGTAAAACATTATAGTAATGTATACCACAGATACAAATATATCTTAATAGCAATTGGTGGTATACTGTATGTCCAAAACATTATCAGATCTGATGGAGAACTATTATTATCACATCATATTACATAATCAGCAAAGGGGGGTTAAAATAACTGATTTACCTTTTCATTGAATAGTTTTAATTAAGTCAACATAAGTGAATAAAGCATTATAATGGCTGCTCTACCTGAGAAATGAAAACCCCCTGGAAGGTAATGTAGACTAAGCAAGGCAGAATTTACCCATGAATACAAATAATAGAGGCGTCTGCTTTTATATCCAGATGTCTTTCAATGTATTACTCCCGGTCCCACTCTACGTGTACTATTACCTTGATATGAAAACACATTACTCTTGTACCCCCTTCTCCTTCCCTTATGTTCTTACAATAACACAGGCAGAGTCTTGCAAAACACACTGCTTTGTTCCTTTTGTTATCCTCTCACACAATAGGGGAGTCTTTTGTCCAGAACAACTTATAGTAGCAAAGGTTTTAACATAGCATTTTGTCATTGGCATAACCTGCTGTGAGGTCAAGAGTAAGACACTTAAACACTCGTATACCATCAACCAACACTATTAGGAAAAGGTGTGGCATTATATTAATGATTTGACTTAAAAAATGCTAGAATATATTCTTTCTCGCGATATTAAGCTGATATTTGTAAAACATAATTAAGAGTATTTAATGAGACGTGTTGTAATCAATGACAATAGATAAAACCAAGTGGGTACTTTTCTTAAATGACACATACTATATCATTAATCTTCAGAAAAACATTTTTGGACAGTATTATTTAGATATGATAAAGGCTACTTCTTTGAATAATACCCACTGAAAGTCAATACAAAGAAAATGCAGTGTGAAACATCACCAACTAAAAAAGTAAAGCAAAATAACATGAATGGATATCTGAAATTTTTTTTGAAATCAAGCGATAGTGACATACACAGATGCAGCTACCTGAAAGACAGCTTGAAAAAGACGAAGCAAACTTGCGTCTCCAGTGCGTGCCTCTGTCTCTGGAGTACCCGTTTGATGTAACGTTGAGTAATAATACCATTGCTGTGCCAAGGGCAGGCACAAGGTCCTGTTTTAATAGCGGCCCATTAAAATGGAGCAGCTTGTTCAGGACACGTAGGGATTTCGTGACCACGGGGGCTTCGGGAGGGGGAGCTGACGCAACGGCCTATCGAGGTCTACCAGCCTTGGGATCTCCACAGGTGACTTCACCAGTTGACGAGATTATGACGGGGCGCTCAAAGGAGCCTTGCTGCTTCTGTTTTTCAGATGTGAGGACTGGAACATTAAAGAGAGTTTGATTTGAAGAGTCTCTTGGGGTTTTGGCCAAATGGGAATGTTCATTTTTTTTTTCCAATAGTGATACTAGAGAAACACAATCCTAAAGAAGGTTTCAAATATCTACATTGTATAATTGCTTCATATTTGTTTGTAGCTTTGTTGGTTTGTTACAATAATAAAAGTCATTAGCCATAGCAAAGAACACACATTGCAGAGCGGTATGATACATGTTTACCACATAGAATCTAAATTAAATAGTAAGAAAATACACTTGCTTTTGCTTATTCACAAATAGATCTACGCTAAAATAGGAGAACATATGAAATATTTGCAGAATGTGGCATGTCTTTTTGGTTTCAACATTGACCAATCACAACGGAGCTGCTACATAGAGTCACCACTACACTACGTATAACACTCAACACTTCAACTGGTCCAAAACTCAGCCGCCCGTATCATCACCAGAACTCCTTCCATTAATCACATCACTCCGGTTCTCCAGCAGCTCCATTGGCTCCCCGTTAAACACCGCATAGATTTTAAAGTGTTGCTCCTCACCTTCAAGGCCCTTCACACTCTCGCACCTCCATATCTCTCTGAACTCCTTCACAGCTACACTCCCTCTCGTGCCCTCCGATCCTCCTCTGCCTTCCAGCTCACTGTTCCTTCTGCCCGCCGGACCACCATGGGGTCAAGAGCCTTCAGCCACTCTGCCCCCCGTCTCTGGAACTCTCTCCCACAAGACATCCGCAATATGGACTCACTCTCAACCTTCAAATCCAGCCTGAAAACACACCTTTTTAAACTGGCATATTCAATATCTTAATCATTTCTCTAAACTGATTGTTGTTTTTAAGTCTTTGTTTTTAAGTCTTGTATTACTGTGCGATCTTCTTAGTTGCTTGTATTTAATGATGCTCTGTAAGGTGTCCTTGAGAGCTTTGAAAGGCACCCATAAATAAAATGCATTATTATTATTATTGGCTTTCGCTCCATCTCTAAGCGGTTAACCAATAATAAGAGAGTCGTCCAGCTGACCAATCAGAGCAGACTGGGCTCTGGTTTCTGACAGAGGGTGAACATAGGTGCTGCAGCTTAGGGCAGTATGAGACAAATAAAGAGATGTGTGAACATTAAAGCACGTACACATGTCACGGTATAGCACAAAATAAGAATATGAAGATGAAAAGTAGCTCAATATGTCCTCTTGGCCAAAACAACAATTATTAGGCCGATAGGTTTATTGGCAACTTCACTGGCCATAGGTTTTATCATGCTGATATAATATTTGACCCTGGACAGGATGTCATAGCCCATTCTGGTTTCCATCAACTGCTGATGTCGCATCAAACTGCATGTTCCGAGCACTGGCTCATTAAAAGTGCTGCCTGTGTCATGTGATCATATTTACAAAGTGCCACTCTTCTGTGATTTGTCTGAAAGGTAGCCAACACTCTCTCTCCATCTACCCGGCAACCATTCCTCATTAGGCAGACACAGAATCACTAAAAGTGCATAAATACACACACTGGCACAGCCTGTGGAACACACACACACACACACACACACACACACACACACACACACACACACACACCACACACACACACACACACACACACACACACACCACACACACACACACACACACACACACACACACACACACACACACACACACACACACACACACACACACACACACACACACACACACACACACACACACACACACACACACACACACACACCACACACACACACACACACACACACACACACACACACCTACCTTAGTGATCTTGGGGTGGGTGCAGCGGCTGTTCCCAGAGGCGGCATGCATCCACCCTCCGCCTTCAGCCAGCTGCAGAGGGAGGTGGGAGTTTCCTCCGCCGTGACACTCCTGCCTGAGGGAGCACTTCCTGTCCTGGACGCACCAACCGCATTCAAACCTGGGGTCGGCTTTCAGGCACATACCACAGCTGTCCCGCAGCGCTCTGCACTTGTACAGGTGGGCTGCAATGGAGGAAGAAGAAGAAGAAGAGAGACATTAGATATTGGAGATGTGCAAACATTCCTCATGCACTGAAGGAACAGCACATATTCCCAGTGCACACTACCTTGCTAAATTGTCATTTCTTTAATCTGTCATTTCTATGTTTGAATTGGATGATCTTTTTCAACCATACAAAAACAACATATATTGCAATGTATGCTGTACTTGGGGAGGGATCCTCTCCTCATGGTTTTACACCTCGTTAATTGTGTTTTTGTGTTTGTTTTCCTTGTGTGTGCACTGCAAGGACAGAGGGGAGCCGCGGCTACCCTGTAGCTTGCACTCTTTGAGACTTACATGCAATGTTAAGCTGCTATAATTGCACATAATTGATAGGCTACATGTTGACCCGTTTTCCAGATGTTTTAACTTTTGTTTCTTTTTTCTTTGCCAGTCTTAGCCATTATTATAGGAATTGATTTGTTGCGATTTTATAGGCGCCCTATTATGCTCATTTGAAGGTCCTGACACACCAAGCCGATTTGGGCCGTCGATGAGCGTTCTGTCGCACTACTCAGATTGGTGTGTCCCGCACCGTCTTGTCTTTTTCGGCCGAGGCTGTCTGCAAAATACATCACTCTGATTGGCTGTTCAGCTTAGCGAAACACTATTTGCCTGAATGGGAGTGGAGCAGTACAGTAGGCTACTTAAGTAAATGTACTTTGTTACCGTCTTCTCATACTGCCTGCAGCACCTCTGTTCACCCTCTGTCTGAAACCAGAGCCCAGAAAGAGCAAGTGTACATGGTGATGTCATTATCTTACAGCAGTAAAGAAAGGAGTCCCATGGAGGCATGTCAGGAAGGGGGGACAGTGTGGGAGAGAAACTCCATCTGGAGGGAACTTTGGGATTTCAGCCTTTACTGACCATTTACATGCACACAAAACTATTATGTATAATAATAATAGATTTATTTTGTTAGCGCTGTATTTTAATGTTGTAGATGTTCAAGATGGTCATTTTAAATGTTTTAAAAATATATGTTAGTAGTTAAACCAATAATAATGCTAGGGCTGCAACTCTTTATGTACGTAGGCCATTTTTTTTTTTTCTTAACGCTTTGTGATTAGAAGAATAAACACAAATAGCAGGATAGGCATTAAGCACACATATGTGCTTTATCTTGCCCCACTGAAAAGGCACTGCACCAATACTGTTACCATATTATATTATTATAGTTCATCCCTGTGCTGCTTCGCTCGAGCTGTAGCATGTAGCTATTAGTTGTTTGTATATATCACGCACTCTGTCTTCCGGTTACCTCTTTTGAATGACGAATACACACTACCGCCGCCTGCTGGTAAGGAGAGTTATTGCGACTCACGCATGCGCAGTGCGTACGTGCTACTTGGCCGTCGCCTGAAGTCTTTGCCGTGTGTTCCAGTGCGACTTTTTGGCCAAGACGCAGGAGACGTGAGGCGACACAACAGTCGGGTCCGTCTGGACCATAGGTCTGGACGTGTTTGGTGTCAGTTTGGTGTGTCAGGGCTTTTAAGGTTCATTATTGTATTATGTGCTTATGACATGTTTACGTGCTTTAATGTTCTAATACTGCCTTTTCACCCTCTGTCTGAAACCAGAGCCCAGTCTACTCTGATCGGTTAAGTTAAGCTTTAACAAGTCAGCTGTGCCTATGTTTTAACTTTTCAAAGAAAATTATTTTCACTTTATTTTCTACACCAAGCTGGAGTACATTGTTTTGATTGGTGTTGTATATAAACATGT
The DNA here is from genome assembly GCF_902827115.2 of Pseudochaenichthys georgianus. Classification (NCBI taxonomy): domain Eukaryota; kingdom Metazoa; phylum Chordata; class Actinopteri; order Perciformes; family Channichthyidae; genus Pseudochaenichthys; species Pseudochaenichthys georgianus. The sequence goes on along the minus strand of NC_047509.1, from coordinate 34,121,110 downwards.
ATTAGGGTTGCTCTATTGTGTGTAACCTTACGTATAGTGCTTGAAAAATATTATTCTGGTAAACAGAAAGTTATGTAAGTTGTTCATTTGAATTAAAAGCAAGGCTGGCACGACAAAAAGTAATCAAGGATGTGTGTCTTGAAGCTGAGAGGGGACTGCATAAATGAATGTTAAAACACCTACAGTGAAGAAATATATTACCACTACCAAGCTGTGACGATGAGAAAATATCTGTTGCCATGGATAAGTAGGAGTAAAAAAAGGAACAAGCAACCTAGAGGGATATTAAATTAATTAATTCAACAGGTAATGTCTTCTAACGCCAGCAGGGAATTGATAATCTGTTGTGTCGAAGAAAAATAAAAGCATTCCCTTAACTCTGCAGAGTGGAAAAAGTCATTAAAAGTAATAAATAAATAAATAATTAAAAACCTTAAACACCTGAGACGAGAGGGAGATGAAAGGTGGGCGGGGGAGGGGGGGGAGATACTTTTGAGCTATGCTTGTTAACAAAACAGCAACACAAATAGTTATGAATGTAAAGATGGTGAGGCCCCGCGAGGCCCAGACAATGAGAGGAAACAGAAACTATTTGAGGGGAGAAAAAAGCAATTTATGTGTTTCATAATACTGCTACCAATTTAAATTCCTTCTTACTATGTATGTGTACTTATTGGATTTTATGAACTTGTGCTTATTATTATTTATTAGCTTTATCCTATTTATTGTATTTGTCTTTTTATCTGCACTACCCCTTTTAAAGCGTCTTTGGGTTCAGAAAAGCGCTATATAAAATGTATTTATTATTATTATTAAAGAGGCGCTATTATTCTTTGTGGGTTTTCCCTTCCCTGTAGTGTGTTCTATAGGTTGTTTTTGTGCATTTAAATGGTCTGCAAAGTCTAAAATCCCTGTGATCCCTCCAGAGGGAGTTTCTCTCCCATACACTACTGTGTTTACTTAAGTAACATAGTGACATCATTATGTAGCACTCGTCCTTTTATTGGCTAACACGCTTATCTTATTTTATTGGCTATCACACTGTACGTGATTTACTAAGTGGCAGGTCATCAAGCGGTTGACCAATCACAATAGAGCAGACTGGGCTCTGGTTTCAGCACAGGCAGTATGAGAAAAATAAAGAGCTTTTTGATCATTATAGCATGGAGACATGTCACAGTAGCGGCACAATATACAACTATAAACCTGAAAGTGAGCATAATAGGGCCCCTTTACCGCTGTGGGATTAATACAAATGTTCTGATTCCTACACAATTCAAAAGAGGGAGAGCAAGACAGGAAAGAGTGAGAACGTCAAGGTAAATGGATAGATATTCTAAGGTTTTTTTTCTGATCTGTTAATCTCTATTTTAATGACCTCAGTTGATATAACAAGGCCGACAGTGTGTTTGCAGTCACAGTTAAACAGATTTAAATTGAACTGAAGTGGAAAAACAGCAAGAGAAAGGGTTCTCCTCCTCCTCTGCAGACAGACGGCGGCCGGACTTCAAAGCGAGCTTCTTCCCTATCCATCTGCCCGCCTCGGCCCTCCGCTCGGGCGTAATCTGATTAGCCACGGCTCGGCTTAAAAGTAGCGCGGCGCTAATTAATCTGAACCAAATGAATGATTTAATTAACATTAACATCTCCACTTTACACCAGGGCAAAGCCGGGCCAGCCTCTGCCTCAGACGGATAATACGCTCTTATACGATAATAAGAGAAAAAGACGGGGACGGAGCTGAGAGGGATTAATAGAGGATGGAGAGGAAAAAGGAGGAGAAGGCCTTTATGATATATAATGCAGAGTTTTATAATAGGTATTCTATGAGGCTTTAGCACAATAACTTGAATATATCTATGGGGGGTTGAAAGCATTGTTGATTCAAACAAATTACTCATCCATAACCTCGCCAGCTGTTTCAGGTTATTCTGTCTTTGTCTTGTTATGAGGAGCACACCACTGGCTTACAGTGCTGCATGCCTTCTATGCATGCCACCAAGAAAGTCGAGGAGAGAGGTCTGCTGTGCTTACCCAAAGTCCCAATAACATGAACACACACTGAGATCATTGGATTCCACACTCCCAAACTCTCTTTGCTGTCGCACACATCCCTGGGGTGTGTTTCAGGAGTTAGCTGGATAACTCCGCATGAAAACCTCACGGTAGAGCCTCGGCAGATGTCAACATCTCTGATATGAGTTTTATTCAACGATAGCTAAGATCCTGCTTTTTCTATTGTTATTGCTTCACACTACTGATCTTGGAGATGTAAAATAGTCTGCAGTGTACATGTATTGTCAGTAAGATTCATCCTCTGGTGAACATGTATGTCAGAACAAAATGCCATGGAAACCAATGGTACCAATGCTTTATAGAGACATTAAAGGGGACCTATCATGCAAAATGCACTCTTGTACGTCTTTTAGACATGAATATGTGTCCCCGGTGTGTCAGGGAACTCACCAAGTGTCAGAAAACACAACCCTCTCTCTTTTCATCCATACCCAAATCTCTAAAAAAGGGGCTGCAACAGATCTGATACAGACTGATCCAGATTTGAACACTTTACTGACGTCAGTAAAGTGGCGCTATATATCATGCTATATCAAATATAGCATGATAGGTCGACTTTAAGTACATTTCTTGTCATTTGAAAATATTTCTAAGATCCCGTTGTGATTTATTTAAAGCCATTATTAAACATTGATCAGTGGTAAATCAGAACCTTCTCTAATCTGATTGTTGTTTGACATATAATCAATAACGAAAGTTAAAATATATTGACCTTATGATGGGACCATCCGAAAGTCCATGGCATCATTAAAGTCAATAGGATTCACCCTCAGGGAATCAGGAATATTTTAACTAAATGTTCATTTCCAAACATTTGGACTACCTATGTTGCAAATGTATTATCTTTTCAATTTACACATGGCATCTATTGCACGTCTGTCCGTCCTGGGAGAGGGATCCCTCCTCTGTGGCTCTCCCTGAGGTTTCTCCCATGTTCCCTTTAAACTGTGGGTTTTCTCTGGAAGTGTTTCCTTGTACGATGTGAGGGTCTAAGGACAGAGGGTCTAAGGACAGAGGGTGTCGTATTGTCATACTGATATTCTGTACACACTGTGAAGTCCACTGAGACAAATGTAACATTTGTGATATTGGGCTATATAAATAAACATTGATTGATTGATGGCAACCAATGGCACAAATGGTTTATTGAGATATTTAGTAAATGTTATGTTTTTTTATTTTAGGTGATGGCTAAAATCACGCAGATATTCATAAGATGTTGTAAAACATTTTTTACAGTGGCAGGTCATACTTTAGCTAATTGTTAATTGACTTAGAACAAATGTACAAACATTGACCTTATGATGGGACCATCTGAAAGTTCATGGGATCATCAAAGTCAATAGGATTCATCCTCTGGGGAACATGAATGTCAATGATTTCTAAATATAGACTGACATGATTTCTAAATGAAACAGTTTGGTTGACTGTAAGCCTTCATCATCAGCACCGCATGGTTCAGCGGAAGAAAACAAGTGTAGTAGTTTATACGGTTTACTTGAAAACAGACTGAGACCCTGGGCAATCTATGTCGGGTTGTTTGAAGTTCAAGTTGGAATAGCTATTTTCATACCAGCGTAGACAAATCAAACCGGGCACATTGAGTTGGAAAGCAACCTTCTATGTTCCCTTTCATTGTAGGGTGGACCATTTTGACTGAAACAACCTAAACTAACCTTGATTTCATTCAGCAAGCAACTGCAAAATTGTAATTTGACCAATAATAGAAGTATTAACAGTAGTAAATAGTAGATACACACTCAGTTTACACATGTGTGTTGGCTAAAATGCTCCATTATGCAATGTTACAACTTACAAAGTTAATGGCAATGATGGTACTAATTGGATTGTGTCATCAGATATACTGTAGGCTGGTATTAGTCAGTCAGATTAGGAAAAGGCATCAAATATTTTTTTTAAGATGACAGGATCCATTGATTGCACAGAAATGTGATTATTCATTGTGTTGTGGCAAATGTAGTATTTCTCAGCATGTGCTCATGACATTTAATCCCCATCTTTCATCACATCAAAAATTCAAAAGCACATTATAAACAAAATAACAGGCAGGAGAATTAGGTTGTGACTGATTAGTAACTATAAATCCAAGCAATCTGTACAAAGAACTGCACGTTTGACATGTATAACAATGATGTCAGATAGAACACAGAAGCTGTGTCCCAGTCTGCTTTCTCACTCACCTATTTTCTGCATTAACATTCCTTAGTCACCTGGTAGTCACACCCTGTCTCTCTCTCTCACTCTGTTACACCCATCAGCTCCATTAGTATTTAGGCCCACTTCACTTTCACCTCAGTGCCAGATCGTACTTTGCAGCATGCCAGTCTTTCCCGCATTACCCTTCAGATTGCTCTCCCGGTTTCGACCCTGCCTGTCCCCGACCAGCCTGCCTCGCCTGCTCCCTGACCCGGTCTGTACCTGCGACTCCCGTCCTGCTTTCTCCTGGAACCCTCGCCTGTCCCCGACCAGCCCTTTGCCTACTATCTGCCGTTTTGTCTCCTACCAGCCTATTGCCTTCAATAAAGCTGGGTACCGACTATCCCTGGTTTCCCGTGTTCTGCATTTTGGTCCTCAGCTCGTTTGTGACAAGCTGTGATATAAAAGTGTGAACATGTCTGATCTAAAGAGTGACACTTATGGTGAATAATAGAAAAATAATACATTGGACAATGTTAGTTAATCTACTATAGGCAAGCAAAATACTTGAGAGCAAGACTTACATTCACTTGCGTAATGGGACGTCTACAACTATTAGCCTCCACACACAGCCTCCATATATTACACTTGATAAATAATTTAGAATTGGTAATTGTTTTCCATTTCATGCACAGATAGCGATTTAAACTAATAAATGCCTCCATGTCGCTTTCTGTTTTTCTTTGTCAATCCCTTTATGCTCATCTAGTCCCCACCATTACACGCCACATTTATCAACCTGTCATCTACCCATCGCTCTTCCCCTCCATCCATTTTCCCTTCTGCCTATTGGTTTTGCCATTTGTTTATCTTCCCCTCTTACATCCGTCCCTGTTAATTTCTCCGTTGGATGTTTGTTTGTTATCCCCTCCGTCCATCAATCACTCCCTCTGTCTTTTTTGTAATCCCGAGACAAGAATACGGATGGTACACTTTCACTTTTCTCCCCGATGGCTGTCAAAAATGAAATTGCAGAAAAAGTGGACACGGCATTTTCGCTTCACAGAAAATCATTACAGACGGATAAACAAGCGGTGTCGATTAAACCTTTTTTTTGGACAACCAACAAAGCTCCAGCTTGGTAAAAAAACGGAGATACAAAAAAAAGTGGTACCTTGAATGTTGGAGGGGTTGTCAATGACGAAGTTCCCATTCCACACCACGGAGAGGTCGACGGGGAGGTCACCGATGTCCCCGCCCTCGTAGTCATACTGAGACAGACAGAGAAGACCAGTGTGAGAAATTGCTGATTTATAATGGATTCAATGCAAATTCAAGAATATGAGATATCGTTTCATTTGCATAGTGATTCTCCCCGGCTTGTTCATTGCAGGCGGCGATACAGACCGAGCATGCATAAATCCATATTCACCAAAAAAAACAGACATATTTCATAAATACACACAGAGAAAAAACAGATGGGTTACAGCTGAATGGGCATGGGAGAATGTAGTCAGGAATAGGAAGTGAGGAGATGAGGGGGAGAAGAAGATGAAGAAGAAGGGGAGGATGAGGAGGAGGAGAAGTGGTCAGAGAGGTGGGAGCAGAGTGAAATCAGACGGAGGTAGACGTGTGAGAGGACCGTATTCATTTACGCATGAGCTAAGTGCTGGGATGAGGGCGAGAGGGAGATAAGATGCGGGGCAGGGTAAAGTGAAATTGGCATTTCCAATTTGCTCCCTGACACACTGGGTTTGATAGACGGGACTCGACCATCCCTCATGGGCAATGGGGCTTCAGACACATACAGTACACACAACCACACTGGAACACATACACGTGGTACACTCAACACGTTTATACACTTTGCTCTGATTCACTACCATGATTTAAAATACCAAACATCACAGAAGATAACACTCATACATGATCAAGGTTTGGAGGGTTACTTAAAACATGTAACATTTATTGGTAACATGTTTTTGTAATCAGTAACCTAATCCAAGAATCTAAATATTAAGGTAACCCTATATTGTTTCAAAAAAAGATTCACCTTTACCAGCTACATATATACAGTATGTTTTACAGTGAAATGAGACAGTCTGCATATTGAGTACTTTTACTTTTCCTAAATGTGCTTAAAGTACAAACTGATGCTAATATTTGAAGACTTTTGCTTAAGTAAACCTTTTAATGCAGGACTTTTCCTCCCGACAGAGTATTCTCTACACCAGGGGTGTCAAACTCAAGGCCCGGGGGCCAAAACCGGCCCGCAACTTCATTGTATGTGGCCCGCAAGAGCTTGCTAAGATTATAATACGTTTATTATATGGTTACATGCCGAACATGCAGAAGCGCGTTGCCCATACACTACATGTCCCACAATGCATCTCAAATATGAATTTTGTTCAGAATTTGACTTTTTTCTTCCGCATTTCCAAATTTTTTACAGATCTTTTTTTAAATCATTTTGTGGCATGCGCACTGAAGAGACTTGGACTTCTGCTTTCAGACGTAGTTAATTATGAAGTTATCCAATAATAATCCAATTCAGAGGCAAAAATGTAATATAATACATTATTTTATTTATATAGTTACAACCGGCCCTTTGAGTGCAACCATAATGCTAATGTGGCCCACGATGAAATTGAGTTTGACACCCCTGCTCTACACTGTGGTTTTACTATTTTCACTTTAGTAAAGAGTACCTTGTCCACGACGACCTTGTATTGCATTGTCATTGGTGAAAAAGCACAGGAGCTGGAGCTTTTGTGATTTCTGATCCGGCAAAGTAGGTAACATTGTTTGAGTCTTCAAAAATCCATTTGACTTCATCTTTCGATCTGTCTCTTTTTGATGAAGATGTGTTTAAGTGTAGGCAACTTAAACGTATGTCTTAAGGGAAAACACTGAGTTTCTAACACTTTCTAAGACAACCTTTCATGACCAGTTTATCCTGGAGATATTTGACGGTACTGTCAAATACATTCAACTTTTTCTCAGAGATGACTGCCATTGTTTGCTGATCAGGATGCAGACGGGTACATTGTCAACAAAATATAACAACTGTAATCTTGAGCGTTTCAACCCATTGCAGTCGAACAGTCTTATATAGGCTATTATAAGATGTGATTAACGTCAGAGAGTTATTTTAGTTCTGTTCAAATGTTACAATAAATCCAAGGCAGTGAAAGTTGTGGGATATGTTTAGTATGAGTACCATTTAGCATTTGAATATCCCTTTTTTTTTTTTTTTTTTTTTTTTTAAATGTCCTTGATAAATTGATTAAAACAAACATTATCTATCTGGAACTATTCATATATAGTTCATACATCTGAACTATTCATATCTTAAACTGCACTGTAACTTTTATCCATGTACTTTTTCTTGTAATGTTTAATTGAACTATTCATATTTTAGACTGCACTGTAACTTTTATCCATGTATTTTTCCTTAATGTTTATTTTATTAGCTTTTCTTTTTTAATGCTTAATGTCTTTCATTTTATTTTTTTTGTAAAGCACTTTGAATTGCCTTGGGTTAAAAAGTGCTATATAAATAAACTTGCCTTGCCTTGCCTTGGAATTACATCATCTAAAAACATTTAATGCAGCAAATTGGTTGTTTTAATATACGTTTTAGGACATTCTTAAGCACACTGGTGATACTGATAATCCAAACTCATCCTGAAGAGCCGAGTGTCCACAGTGCTCATTGTCAACAATAGTGTTGTGGCTGAAGCATTCATCTGTATTGCTGTTTTGGCTTGTAACAAATACTTGCATCTGTAAAGCTGGAGGTAATAGACTAAACCAAATCAGCATCATGGGTTGACGTTTAGCAGCAAAGTAGATAAACCTTTATCAAATCAAAACATGGTGGAGTTTCAGATCAGTGATGGCTTCAGATCAGCCTAATGCCTGGAGGGAAAGACGATGAAATAACAGGACAAATAGAATAACAATAAGAAAATAAACACCAGCATAAACAAGAAAAGAAGGAGACATTGTAAGCAGCCACATAGGGAAGAATGTGGGACGTCTGGAGGTCTATTGAGATGGTTGAGAAGCAAAGGGGAACACGGAGCATGAAACCACAACTCTCATTGGCCACAAAGAAAAAGGCTCATCGGTCCTATTCCCTTCCCACTAGTTCAGCGTGACCCTGATCCATCACCCACGAGGTAGGCTGTTGACTCGATTAGCATCACGATTACGTCCCACTGTTTAAAGGCCTGTGCGTGGCAGCTTCCAGCCTCAGTCAAACCACAGGATCCACACACACACACACACACACGTATACACTCCTCTCTGCGGCGCGGCCCCCATTACACTTTAAGGGGTTTGACTTGTCTGCCGTCACCAAAACACTGGGTGAGCTTGTTCCCTTGTCAGTCCCTGCCCACCCTGCTGCCCGCCGCATCATGCTTTATTCATACTGTCACATGGTTTAAAACGGCCACACTGTGACACTGCGACACCGTGCCACCCGGCCTGACTCGTCTGACTCACTTCATGGGTACACTATGGAGTAAATACTAGTTTTAGCTTTATTTATTTTGAAATAAGGCTAATAACTCAGGAGAGCAGATGCAGCAGAGGGAAAAAGAATATGATATATATCCAAATATCCAAATATGATATAGGATTTTGTAATCATTTAAAGAAAATAGCAATAGAGACATGAAGACTAACTTCTTTTTTATTCAATGTAGCCACTTTTCTGAGTACACAGCCATGTTGTCTATACATGGCTCCTGTGATTCCTAACCAGAAGTGACAATCGCCACGGTTAGCTAGTTAGCTGTGTTTACCCAAACAACTGCAATATCAGTTGGTCAAGCACATTCTGTTACGTAGCCAAGGTGGCGGTAGTTGAGTGTGAGAAGTGTCCAGCGTTACACACTCAAACAATGCAAACTTAGACACAGCAAAGGGAGTCTAGAGCAGTGCTTCTCAAAGTGTGGTCCGCGGACCACTGGTGGTCCGTGAGCGCCCCCTAGTGGTACGTGAGTATATTGGTAACATTTCACATTTTAAATAAATAAGTTAATTTAAGTTTTCCGCACTCTCGCGGGAATATCTCCGCAATGGAGCGAGGTTACGTTTCACTTCGATTGCATGATATAGCCCAGCACAACACCTTCGTCACACATGTTGCCACTTGTTTATACCATTTTCAGGCGATTTGTAAACTGTTCTAGAAAAACGATGTGTTTTTGGATATTTGTGGAGTTAGGTGGTCCGCGAGTGTTTTTTTATTGGTTAAGTGGTCCTTGGTATGAACAAGTTTGAGAAACACTGGTCTAGACTCTAGAGTAATGCTAACAATGATCGTGTCTACCTCACATTGACTGTGTTCTGTCACAGAGGGGGGGAACTGATCAGTTGTGCATGTTAGAATGTTAACACGTGCTAATAGGCAGAATACACATGTACAAGTGAGACTAAAGGGAATGAGAGTAGATTAAAGTATTTGGTCATTAACAAAAGCAAAAGGGACACACTAACTAGTGGATAGTTTGGAAATGGATGTATTTGAATGCATTCATCAATCAAATGGGTATAGATTTGTGGAAAAAAGGGTTAGGGTTAAAAAGATCATTCCGCTAGCATGGCAGAAGCTCATCTAAAATACTTAAGCCACATCAGGGGAGCATTCAGCTGAGCACCTCTTTAAGCTGACACTGGTCTTTCCACTCGCCACATATTACTCCACTCTGACCTGTCAATTCAGACATTCTTCTCTAATGAGATCTAGAAGTTTGGGTGGCAGCCGATATTAAAGGCAGGAATGTTGCCCCCAATAGGTTGCAATCTGCTACTAATGAGCATGGATTTCCTAATATGATGTCAAAGTCTGAGAACAAAAGAAAATCCAGAAATCCATTCTCCAGTTTCACCTCATTGTAGCTTTGACTCATGAGCTAAATCAACCGTAAACATTACCTTAAATACACTTTCTTAAAAACCACTCTTGTCTTAATGAGAAACCGTTGCAGTCTATTGTTTGTGTGATTTATTAGCCACGCTCATATTTCCCCACAATTCCTGCATGTAATGATGTTTTTCGTCTCTCAGCCATCCCACTGGGTAACCTCTTGGGCTCCGGGGAGGAATTTCTTCATACTGTAGGCATTCCTGGTCTCCTGGTGATTATATAATATCATTGTTGTCCCGCTGGCGATCAGCTTAATTGATCACAGCTATGAACATAATGTGATCAGGTATTGCTTTGTCATCAAAGATATACAACTTCTAGTTCAAATGTTTTCTGCTTGCTTTTCTTTATTGGACAGCTATTGACTTTTGGCATGTTATAGAGTGGTGCAGTGATGACGTCTTTTTGTAGCCGAATCTGATTCGTTAGTAGGGGTGTTGAAATTAATAATTTCTACGATGCATCGCGATGCGGACGTGGATGATTCTGCATCGATGCAGTGACAGAACATAATGGATTATAGCGTAGTAACGTTGCTTCCTGATTTTACGGCTGCCGCTTTACAATAACGTTTTTTTTCTGTCACTTTAATATCAAATCCGTCGGTGACGCAGAGATCAGGGAACAGACGTGACAGCGGCACAGCGACTCCGAACACGGAGCAGCTTCAGTGGATATTCAGTGTCCTTTTTTTAACAGAAGACCGTAGCTAGAAGCTGCAGCTAGACTGCAGAAGCATTAGTGTTTTGTTTTTGAGGATGGAACACTTTCACACACATATTCTGTATAGGGATGCTAGAGCTATGCAATTGATTTATTTTGGTTTATAAATTAATGTCAAGACATTTACGTTGTGGATTTCTGAAGCACTTTCTAAATAATAAAAAGGGAGTTCATATGTATTTACTGCATGTATTCATTGATGACAAAGAAGCCATGTGCAGTAATATAGAAAATGGAGGATGCAACGCATTGGTATGAATCGTGATCAGTGGCGGCCGGCCCATAGGGGCGCCGCCCCCCCGCTTCCGTTTGATTGTCATTAAAAAAAATAGTTTCAGGACTCATTCATGTACCAATCTATGAACTGTAGTACTAGCTTTAAAGTGGCACCGCTACTTTTTGACACTGTACATTGGTGGAACCCTGTGTGTAGAAGTGTCCCCCCCCCCCCCCCCTGTGAGCGGCCTCTCTGCTGGCCCGCCGTCCTGACTTCCCTCCCCGGGGCCCCCGGAGCTGCTGGAGATGAGTAATCAGACTCATTACTGAAGCCTCTGGCCAGCTCCTCCATGTCACTGCATGTAATTAATCTACCTGGGCCAACTCATAGTGTAGGTCCCCCAGGGAGGAGGAGGAGGAGGAGGAGGAGGAGGAGGAGGAGGAGGAGGAGGAGGAGGAGGAGGAGGAGGAGGAGGAGGAGGAGGAGGAGAACAGGAAGTCAGGTGGAGGGAAGGGTATAGGAGAAAAAAGAACAGGACACGTTAGTGAGGTGGATGTAAGTGGAGGACAGAGCAGATAAGAGGAGAGAGAGAGGAGTGGGCTTAGGAAAGGAGTATAGCACATTAGAAACATGTGAGAAAGGGTTAGAGGACTTTCTGGTACAGAGTGAGGGAAAAGAAGGGGAGATAGAAAGAAGAGCAAATGGGACGTACAAGAGGAGAGTTTCAACGACGAGGAGATAAGGGAGAGGAGAGGTACAGCACAGAGGAGGGGCGACGAGAGGGGACAAGCGAGAGAGGGAGGAGGGGTGACATGGGGAGTAAAACAAGTAAGGGAGGGAGGGGAGGAGGTGTAAAAGTACAAGGTGAGCACAAAGCCGCCCCTGGCCTCATTACAGCGACACAGCGGCCCGGCTCGGGTTCATTCGTTATCTGCTCCTGCACTCGCTTATTCTCTCGCTACATGAATCGTCTCCATGGACTGCATGTCCCCGCGGATTGCATGAATAGATATGGCTCTTGCATGTGTGTGTGTGTGTGTGTGTGTGTGTGTGTGTGTGTGTGTGTGTGTGTGTGAGACTGAAAAGTGCCTATGTTAACAAAACAGAGCAGCTGGTTGGTGAGGGAGAGAGGAGGTAAAAAAAGCGAGAGGTGTGCATGTGTGCAGGTCACCCTCATGTAATTAGTCATGTTGAAGGATACCTTCAGGAGTGTGTGTTCACATGCACTGATAGCACACACGCTCCTCTTTTCACATTGTTAGAGCATGTTTAATTCTGTATTCATGTATTTGTGTTAAACTGATTGTTAGACAGCACATGAGGGCCGTGGTGTGAAACAAACACACAAGCCAGGGAAGGCATTCATATTCTAAACAAAGTATTTCAATTGAAAACATTTTCCTCATAAATTTGACTTTGTGCGACTTTGTCATCTCAGAGAAGAGCAGAATATTCTGGTATTTCTCTTGTACCATTTCAATCTCAGAGAATGTCAATTTCTTTCATAAAAAATGAAGAATTGTTTCCAGGAAATGTGTTGGATGTTTGCTTCACACGACTATCCACACCTCACACGACACTTAACATGTTGTTTTCATTATATGTGTTTCTCTGTTTCTCAGCTGGATCTGCAACCCGTCTGCATTGTTTGTTCTTTGTGATTCCCATTAATAATGTGTTAATAGAAAATGTGCAGGCATGCAAGTAAACACTGTGTGCATGTGCATTTAATTAGCATTAGCACATGTGCTTTGAGAGAACTGTAATGCTTGCATTTTACCACCATCAGCAGGAGACCTTCATACTGAGTAAAGTGCTCACTGCCAACATATTCCATTTGTGTTCCTGCCACCGCGGTCGGATGCATTGTTTTACTTTGTGTTGTCCAGGCAACGGACAATGCATGATAAAGGTTAAATAAACCACTTAACCACTAGAAGAAAGTCTTCCCTGACTGCGAGCATCCAGAATGTATTGCTGTGTAGAAGGTTGGACAACAGCTATTTCTTTCCCTTACCTTAAATAAGTGTTGTGTAGTAGCCTATAGCAATAACAGACAACAAGCCCCAGGCGCATGTGTCGAGGAATTTGTATGCCGACCACTCAACCAGTGGACGTGCGTTTGAACAGAAGCGAAGTGCATGTTCACCTTTAGTCATTTGTCAAACAGACACTTGGACTTGTGAGTGTGTCTGTGTGTGCGTTGGTGTGGTAACTCACTGAGCTTAGAACGGTCCAAGTACACAGTACCTCTTTGCCACAGGGTTGATCCCTAATGCTTCTTTCTGCTGATTGTGGCCACTCACATCTTTATATTTGATTAAGCATGTTTGTGTGCACTTGCATATTATGCAAATGTTTCTGTTGGAGTCCAACGGAAGCCATTCAAGCAAGGGATGGGAGAGAACCTTTGGATGTGAGCCTGTGCAGACCATGTACATGCACACAAACCTATAGCACACACTAGAAGACAGGGAAACCCAATGCAAGCATAGTAGGGCCCCTAAACTTATTTTATTCTAACTAATTGATTGCATTTACACTTATATCCCTGATATCTGTTTGAGTATGGGCTCTTAGATGCATAAGTGGGTATTTTCTGACCCGGTGAGGTGGTTTTCTTAGAGTATCTTTGTAATTACATTTTTTTATCATTTCATATTGCAGCTATTCCTCAAAAAACATGTTTTGGATATCATGCCATTACACATTTTAATATACATTGTATACTTTTTAAGAAATGGTAGTTTTTCTATTTCTACCCCAAGCTTCCATAAGTGGGTCAAAAATGCATTTTCTATGGAATTTTTAAAAATGTAAAAATGTTATCTAAAATTATAAATAGTGAAAAATTAAATATAAAATATTTCTAGTGTGAACCAAAATATAATACTAAATATTATACAAGTGATTTTTCTTAACCAGAATGACAAAAATTTCATAAAAACACATTATTCTAATACGGGTCCTTTTTGACCCACTTAAGGAAGAGTGTAGGGTCCCTCTAAGTGCATCTAAGGGTTAATTCTATACATATTTTAATGAGATAAGCATTGCTACAGTATGTTAATACATACATACTTATACATTTTTAAATTATTATCATAAGAATATACATCGTACCTTATTTAGTATGAGGCAGTGTTGCAGAAGAACACACTGTATGTGTGTGTGTACTGTGCATGTGCTTTGCATTTTGTTTTTGAAAGTTAGGAAAAGTCTAGACTTCAGAAAAGCCTAGACCAATTTGTGGACAACACACACACACACACACACACACACACACACACACACACACACACACACACACACACACACACACACACACACACACACACACACACACACACACACACACACACACACACACACACACACACACACACACACACACACACACACACACACACACACACACACACACACACACACACACACACACACACACACACACACACACACACACACACACACACACACACACACAGATATCCAATGTGTGTCAGTGTAATAACTCATGTAAAGCAGGTTGCTGGTTGCTGCTGATGCTACAGTCTCCGTCTGCTCCACATGATTAGGAAGAAGATCATGTGGAGAATCTCCATATGCATCCTTCACGTTGAGCCTCCAAACCCCTGGGGACGATGTGTGTGTGTGTGTGTACGCGTGTGTTGTCCAAGAACAATCACAGTAGGTATCCACACAGCTTGCATGCATCCTGCCCGTGTGTGCGCGTGCCAGCGCGTGTGTCCCTGTGAACATCTCAGGGAGCATCCATGCATCGTGCGGGTCCCTGGTGTGTGTCAGCATGCAGTTGTGTTGGGCGAGGGGGCTAAATAATGCACAAAGACACAGTAAGATTGAATGGATGAGTGTACCTGTACTGCTGGCTAATTTTCTCTGTGATTTATGACACTGTGGTGTCCCGGTCTCAGCCAGCTGTGATACACACACACACTTCACACACACTTCCCCACTGAGGATACTCAGAGCAGTGGTATCATGTATGTGTTTATAGGGAAGAGCGGAGACTATCGTTTGCATCTTGGCTAACATAGCAGACAGACGCATTCGAGATTTAGTTTCTTAAAGATGCAATAATCAATATTCATATTTATTAATTTCCAATTGATCAAATGCCTTTTTTAAATTACAATGGTTGATATGATGTTTAAATGAGATGAGATTGTTTTTAGGCCCGTGACTTGCCTCTTTTGGTTTATCCCTTCTTTTCTCATTAGTGCTTTTGTCAGATAAAGTCAGCTGTTTGCAGCAAAAAGCTCACTATACACTTCTTATACACGTCAACAAAATTAAAACAAGTACAATTGTATTTATTCTATGGTTCAGTGTTACGTTTGACATTGTGTTGTATCTCGAAATATCTTTCTTATTCCTGCGTTTTTCTTGCAACACAACGTCTCTTGTACTATTTTATTTCTATTACAGGATGTGGGAGGCGTGTGGCGCAATGGATAGAGCCTTGGTGTTCAGATCAGGGGGTCCACAGGTTCAAACCCCGCTGCAGTCAGCATGTCGTTGTGTCCCCGAGACGCTTCACCCCACATCGCTCCGGTGGGGATTGCCCACAGTATTGAGTATGTAAGTCGCTTTGGATAAAAGCGTCTAACAAGTGACATGTCATGTAATTATTCTTTTGACTCCATTTTCTTTCTATTTAACATTCTATCTTGTGATGTTTTTACTGTGGACATTTTATTATATTCTTGTGATAACATTACATTCTTATAACTTTATAACATATTTGTTCATGATTATCAATTTGCAAAGCACCCTGAGACTAATGTGTTTTGTAATATTGTGCCATATAAGGGACATGTGGTGTATTTCTTTCATGTGATATTAGTTATAGTATGAACAATTGTTTGGACTTTTAAAATGTGATGAGGTTAGAAAGCACACAAATGTAGTGTAGCCTCAAATGATAGATTTAGACCAGTGTTTCTCAAACTTTTTCATACCAAGGACCACTTAACCAATAAAAAAACACTCGCGGACCACCTAACTCCACAAATATCCAAAAACACATAGTTTTTCTAGAACAGATTACAAATCGCCTGAAAATGGTACAAACCGGCGGCATCATGCGTGACGATGGTGTTGCGCTGGGCTATATCATGCAATCGAAAGTGAAACTCAAGCTTGCTCCATTGCGGAGATATTCCCGCGAGAGTGCGGAAAACTTAAATTAACTTATTTATTTAAAATGTGAAATGTTACCAATATACTCACGGACCACCAGTGGTCCCCGGACCACACTTTGAGAAGCACTGATTTAGACAAACAATGGGCAGAGGTTCACCTTGATGATGTCACTTATGATACGGTTACTAACCTCCCTGACCTCTGTTCTGTTCTGTATAACACAGTGGGGACATCTGGAGTCCTCTCTCCCCCCTCTGCAGTTCCAGTCCATCTCAGCAGTTTCACGTTTGCACAGATCATGGTTTTTCTTTTCTTTCAGCATCACTTTCCCAAACATGCACATCTTTTATATTCCACTCTCCCTCCATCTGTTTCCCTCTCATGTGTGTGTGTCCCCAAGTCTGCTTGTTTGCGAGCATAGTCTCTCTTCCTCCCCTCTGTCTGTCTTTATTCGTCCCATTCTCTCTTTCTGTTGCATCGCCATTATCTCTTCCTGATTCCCTCACCACCTCGTTGGCTCTCTTGTTCTTTGTCTTTTAGCTTCCCACTTCTTCTGTGGTTTGCCAGGCCTGTGTGTGTGTTTGCATGTGTGTTTCCGGCAGTCTACCACACCACTGCAATTCATCATCATTGTATCTACACGGGGGGGAGGCGGGGGGTGGGGGGAGGGGGGAGGAGGCTTGCTCACACACGCACATGCATGCACACACTCACACAGAAGGCACTTCATGAAATAGCTGCAAAGTCGTGAAGAGGCCCATATTTTAACATTTCCCCCACTTCTTGCAGAGCAATATGTTACAAAATATTAAAGGGTCCATTGTTTCCCCTATAGCAGGAGTGGCCAACCCGCGGCTCTTTGCGGCTCCTCAGTTCATATCGAATTTTAATTGTGTTTTTTTGCGCACATGTATCCCAGTTCACAAAGGGTTAACAACACACAAGTTCCAGCCCAATCGTTACTGAGTTTTCAACGAAGAAGTGCTTCAGCCAATCAGAATGCAGATCCTGCAGTACTGGAGGCGGGCTTTACTGCACTCGCGATGTGACAGTGAAGGGAGAGATCTGCTTCCGATTGGCAGAAATATAACTCAGATAAAACCGTAATAACTCAATATAATGTTGTCAAATCAAAACGGTAACAATGTGCAGTTGTATATGTGTATGTGAGAAGGCCTGCTCCCAGACAGCTGGCAGCTGGCACAGAAGGGCTCCCGAATTGGGTGATTCGCGGTAAAGAAATAAACCAGAGAGAAAGTGCATCTCTGTCAGCAGAGCTTCCGTCAGTCAGAGGGTTAGGTACAAGTTGAGATGTCATGTGAGGAGAATTAACAAAAATACACTTTATTTATTTACATTTATTTTTAAATAACTGTCATGAATCTGTGTGTGAGATACAGACCGGGAGAAAAAAGTCGCAAAGATCGCAAATGTGCCCTTTCATGCATTTGAGCCCCTTCCACGTCCTCTGCACGTTTCAAGAAGCAACATGCATAGTAAGATAACGACTTTTTTCTAATGTTTTGAACTGAGAGTTGTGATATATTTATTTTTAAATCCTCTGGAGCAGCAGAGAGAGGAGCTGTGGACTATTGTTATTGATTAATGCATCAGTGTTTCTTAGGGTCAGAAACACTAAACTCACAACTTAAAATGAAAGCATTTAGTGTATTTAATAAAAGAGCACATGTTCAATGTGAAAAGTGACCGTAGATATAGATTAGTTGCAATTTGAATTTCAGGGGGGCGCGGGGCTCCGTTGGTGGGTGCAGCGCCCCTCCAAGACAATGGTAGGGGAAACACTGGTCCTTATTATGCTAATTTCCAGGTTCACATTGTGTGTGTATACTGTGACATGTTTATATGCTCTAATGATCAAAGAGGTATTTCTTTGTCTAACACCCGGCTCTGTTGTGATCGGTCAAGCGCTAAGAGATGTTCCGCTCCTTAGCCTATAACTAACAATGTGTTGGAGTGCTAGCCAATAGAAGTGTGGGTGTTACAGAGAGATGTCACTATGTTACAGAAGTAAACACATGTGTCCAATGCAATAATTTCAGGCAGGGGGGGGGAGGAGTGTGTGGGAGAGAACGAAATTAAAAGCCACAGTTCCTTTAAAACAGGGGTTCTCAACGTTTTGATGAGTGAGGGCCAATTTAGGTACCCAATATTGGATTGAGGGCCGCCCAAGAAAAAACAGAACACAAAATAATTCCAAAACAAATCCTTTCTTTATTGTACTAACCAATTACCGCAACTCGCGAGATGCCTAGTTGCCATGCAACCAGTAGTCTAGCAAACTTTCCACAAGCTGTCATTCATAATTTAGGAATGACAACCCGGGGGGCGCAGTTTTACCATTCTTAAATTCCATTCTAATTCTTACTAGATACAACCATGGAGGATTAAAATATAACGCATGCATTTCAGCGTGTCACATTAACTATCTCGGGCCGCCATAAACATTTCCGAGGGCCGCCATTGGCCCGCGTGCCGCACTTTGAGAACCTCTGCTTTAAAATAATTGGCAGTCTAACTTTGACCAAATTATTCACATATTCATCTTGATGTTCAGCAATTACGTTCTTTGCAGCTGTCCCTCTATCCACCAGGCGTTCACGTAGTCAGGTCACTGAGGAGAAATCTGACACACACGGCTAATAACAACCCATAAAGTAAAAATCGAAAAGAACACTCACTTGCATGAAGCAATTACAGAGACACAAGCGAATGATTGGCACAGTGTACCTTTCCAAAACACAAAAGAACCATAGGAGCCATCATCACGATCTGGAACGTAACTTCAATACTGTGCCCCAGAGCTACTGTTTGTGTCACCATCCAACATCAGAGACAGAGCGACTTCCCGGATCACAACGCCGAGGCTCATCCTTTCCCTTTGACTGAGATCAAAAACAGCGAGCAGCCGCACAGATCAGCGGTAAGGCGGCAGCCGGATA
Organism: Pseudochaenichthys georgianus; assembly: GCF_902827115.2. Lineage (NCBI taxonomy): Eukaryota > Metazoa > Chordata > Actinopteri > Perciformes > Channichthyidae > Pseudochaenichthys > Pseudochaenichthys georgianus. Next base: position 34,101,870 of record NC_047509.1, on the reverse strand, counting down.
AATGACCCGGGGCCCCTGACAAGTGTTTGACAGGCTGAAGGAAAGGCTGCCGGAGCCACACACTGGCTCCTGATGGCTTTTAACGGCGAGGGAAACGCTGTTGGACGTATCGCCGAGAGCTGCGGTGTGCATGTTAATCATATGTCTCGTTAAGTAACTCATAATTGGTGTCGTTAAAATGCCTCCCCTCTGCTTCGTGCCCTGATTGGGGCTGAGGAAATTATCTTGCTGAAACGGTCGCCCCCCATTAGCGGTGACAGTTTGACTGAGGGCTGAGACGCAGGATTTAAGGGTGGGAATGAAGAGAGAGCGGCTTCGCGACACTCAGTCCCTGTGGCCGTACGCCTCAGCTTCAAGTCTATCACCGCTGCTCTCACACAGCCACCAACAGTCTGTGAAGTCTACACATGGTTAAACCAGTATGCAGTCCTGAATGGATCCAGATTACACAGCGGGGGTTGGATAACGCAGTAGGACATTTTCTTAGGATTGGCTGAGATGGTAATCAGGCAATAGCAGGCCCCTTGGCCAACATACATCCACATTTATCAAGTCAACAGACACTGCGGGGGATTCGAGGGGGTGTGGAGTTGTTTTCTTTGAGGCTTACCGTGGTCTTCTGACACTGGATGCTGCTGCTGTTGAACCGGAGCGCGGGGACGCTGTGTGTGCTGCCCTGGATGTGGAAGATGCACTCGTAGTTCCTCTGTCCGGACTGAGGCTGAGGAAGGTTCTGGGCCAGCAGGGTGATGGGCCGCATGACTCCAGCAGGGATATATATCTGAGTCGAGGGCAGGATCTGAGGGCACTCCTGCAGATGAGAAACATATGAATACAGATATTGAGATGTGACTAGAAACGAGAGCAGATGTTCTCAGTGGGATGCAGATCTGAGTGGAGGTGATGTGATGGAGCTGCTGCTGCAGCCAGCTGCAATGAATACAGACCGTACACAGGTAAAGTACAGAGGAAGGGGCGTGTCATGCATCTTCTTCGTGGTTCCTATAAACCAGTTTGACATACTTACATACAACAGCACAATCTTATTTTATATATGAAGTAGTGACATTACAATCTTAAGGAAGTGCAAAGGGCACAGTTAGTGAATACGGGCTGTGCGCCTTTCTCCATGAATTGGGCTTTTTGATCATTTTAAAGCCTTTACATCAGGGGTGTCAAACTCAATTTCATCGCGGGCCACATTCGCATATAGGTTGCACTCAAAGGGCCGGTTGTAACTATATAAATATATAATATATATATAAAAAAATGTACTATATTACATTATTGCCTCTGAATTGGATTATTATCGGATAGGATAATAACTTAGTAATTAACTACGTCTGAAAGCAGAAGTCCAGGGCAAATAATTGTAAGTCTCTTCAATGCGCATGTCACAAAACGAGATGCATTGTGGGACATGTAGTTTATGGGCAACCTGCTTCTGTAAAGTGTCATGTAACCATATAATAAACGTATTATATTCTTTGCAAGCTCTTGCGGGGCCACATAAAATGAAGCCGCGGGCCGGATTTGGCCCCCGGGCCTTGAGTTTGAGACCCCTGCTTTACATAGCTAAGGGATGATGTGCAGCGAGGCGAACACCCGACAGGCAGATCAGGAGCCCGACACGTCTTGCATGCAGTTTGCTTTTCAGCCAAACTGTATACAGTTAACTCGACCAAACTTCTTTTCTTTCTTTTGTGTCCTTAGCAACGGTCAATAAATCCTTGACAGCGGTCTGTCTGTTCTGGATTAACAACATGTCACGTGTTCTGAATTGACCAATTGAGTATTCAACTAAGCCATGTAATAAAACTGCTTACAAATCAGGTACCTTTAAAAAGACTATTTATCATAATGTATATGCTGCTCTATAAGAGTAACATCTGCATTCAAACCAGTCATATTCCCTGTAAAATACATTAAAGGGGAAAATCATTCTGCGTTTTAGGTTTCTTCATTTTTAGTTGCATCAAAATACTTTCACATGCACTGTGCCTGAATATATATCCTTGTTAACCCCTGGGTCTGAAACACGTGTTGCTTTGCGCCTGTTTCTTTAAGAAAGCATTACTGTAACAGCACTGTTACCACTATAAGTAAATAACATCACCCGGACTGCCTTCTTCCACATACGCAACATCTCCAGACTCCGCCCATCCCTTTCTCAATCGAACACTGAAGTCCTGGTCAATGCATTTGTCACGTCCCGCATCGACTACTGTAACGCCATCCTCTCAGGCATACCCACCAAGCTCATCAATAAACTACAAATCATACAGAACTCCGCAGCCCGGATCATCACCGGCACCAAGGCCTCAGAACACATCCCCCCCATCCTCATCCAACTCCACTGGCTCCCTGTTCAATCCCGTATCAACTTCAAAAACCTACTGCTCACTTACAAAGCCCTACATAACCTGCCCCCCCCTATCTGGCTGACCTTCTTCAGGAGTACACCCTCTCGGTCCCTCCGCTCCTCCTCTGCTGGTCTGCTGACCGTCCCCACCCCACGCCTCGTCACCATGGGTGCTCGGGCTTTTAGCTGCACTGCTCCCAGACTCTGGAACTCCCTCCCCCCGCACATCCGACAGTCAGACACAATCACCTTATTCAAATCCCAATTAAAAACCCACCTGTTCAAATCTGCTTACTCACTGTAGTGCTCCCCATTATATGTTTCATTTGTGTCCACTTGACTGTCTCCTCCATGATTTCCTGTTTGTGTTTTTATCTTGTTCTGTTGCCTCTTAGCTTTTATTTTATTTATTTTTTATTTAGTTATTTTTTATTTTATTTTTTTTTAAATTGTACGGTGTCCTTGGGTGTCATGAAAGGCGCCTAAAAATAAAATGTATTATTATTATTATAAGTATCATTGTGACATCACAAAGTAACAAGGGTACAGCCTGCTCTAAGGCATTGTCTGTGGATATGAGCTGTGTGTATTTCGACATGGATTCTGTGTTATCATCATTTCATAATTGTTGTATAGCCATTAGACTTTCTTTATGATTCTAAAGATTATGAGTATGATATTACTAGACTTTATATATGATATCAAATTACTTAGAATCTCACGTTCTACAATAGTGTACATTAAAAAAGGCTATTTAGTTGTACTGACAAGTTATTGAATGTGTAGTATGGCATTACAGAACAACCGTATGCACATAATAGCCTCTGAATATTTGTCTTGCCAAGAACATCACACTACAAGTTTCTAAATGAATTGTAGCACCTTTGTTCTCATGTTGGAAGAATCAAGCTTCCTAAAGCCTCCACTTACACACGATCAGCACTCCTGAGGATCAACTCGTCTTCTTTGTGAACAACTGAATATTGAACGTGGCATTACTTGTCAAAACGAGTACAAGCCATTTTGGAATCAAACCCTTCCCAGTATTAATGAGGCAGTTTTGCCTAAATTAATTCCCTAAAGTATATTCTAATTCTTTGTTTCTGTACAAAAAGACGAGAGCCTGAGGCAGCGGTGTTAAGTCTACGTGCAGTGTTGTAAAACAGCTACAGTCTGAGGGATTAGAGGGGGCGATGCGTGAGGGGTCAGCGCTTCCATTCAGCGCTTTCTTGATGCCCCTCAATCAATACAAACGTGGCAAGAACAGAAGCTTTGCACCGTGTTAATGAAGGAACATCACTGAGTCCTCAAAGCGTTCTCTCATCCCAAAGTAAATCAGAAAACGACATTTAGCTTTCGTCTGGAATCCATGCTCCAACACTATGGAACTCTCTCCCTATTGATTTTACACCTTTATTATTGATAAATAATATATAATTAGAACAATTGACTTGAGTCATTGTAGAATAATGTTTTTTCTGAAGGGGAGCTATTATGCTAATGTGTATTAGTGTCTCCACTGGGACATGTCTCCGTGCTTTAATGTTCAAAAAGCGCTTTCTTTTCTCATACTGCCTGTGCTGCAGCACCTCTTTTCACCCTCTGTCTGAAACCAGAGCCCAGTCTGCTCTGATTGGTCAGCTGGGAGAGGAACTCCCCCTGGAGGGAACTTTGGGACGTTACATTTGTAGACAATTAACATGAGCCTATTTAAGACTAAAAGGAGGCGGTGACTTGATTACATTTTACCTTGTAAGTGGTTCAGAAAGGGCTTCGCAAATATAATCAAATTACCACTCAACAAGTTATATCCACTAATGTGTGTTTGGTATTCATCTGGAGATGCGGTAAACAATCATAAAGGCCGTACACATACCAAACTAGAATTTGTAAATTGGGTTGAATTCGACTTAAAGCACCATTAGGCAAACTGTAATTTCCCCATTAGGATAGCACATGTTTGCATCTGCAATGATACATCCGTGGGAGCTGCATTGTATTTAATCAGGGACTTATATCCAAAGTAAAAAGCGCAGCAGCAGCAGCAGCCTCGCACTCTGCAGAGTCATCTCAATTTGAGCGTGCTCGGTGCAGAGGCACTGTCTAATGGAGCATCGGTAATGACTTGCAGATTGGCCTGGGAATGGCTGAGAAGATGCAGAGGGGAGACAGGGGTGTGGACGTAATGGCACTGAGAGACTCCTCTGCTCCCCTCACCACCCTACAGCCCACTCCCACAGCCAGAGAGCATATGGGAGGTGCAGGGTGGACAAGTCAAACATGTGAATATTTGGAGATAAGACACAGGGAGCATTCTAAAAAGTGTTTTTCATCTCTAATGAAGTATATTTTAAGATCTAAGACGATACAGAAGACGATAACTTTCTGATACAGAAAATAAGATCAAGTCAAATCTTCAAATTCTCTGAACCTCAACGACCGCTGATGGGTTTAAACTTAAAGGCTTGTTTTCTGTTAGAAATCACCAAATTGCCAAACATTTGAATGGCCAAAAATGATGGACCGTTGAATGATTGATTTGTGGCTTCTATACACTCTTCTCAGGATTGATTTGCAACGAACACTTCTGTCAGTTAAAGTAGCTAGTGAGCTACTGTCAATCCAGCAGTCAGGTGACCAAACACCTGTGAAACGTTGATAAGTGCAGGCTGTTTAAATGTAGCAGAGACGAGAGGACATCAAGTGTTCAATGTTAAGCGTGTGGAGCCCCCTTTCACCTCGTTGTTTGGTGGACACATTCAATATTTGTTATCATTTGTGTCATTTTAACTTTGTAATACTACACTACATATGTTTGTGTTGCCCCCTATCCATGTTTCTTTCCATAGAGATGCAGGATTTATGTACTCTCTGAAAGGAGAAAAAAAATCCATGAATCTGCTTTAGGTTCTATCATTTCTCTTTGTATCTTATCATTGTTTAGATCAAAGACGGATCAAATAACTAAGTGTAATTGGAAGTGTGGCAGTAGCAGCATCAAACCAGTATAGCATTGAGCTACTTGCTAATTAATTGTCAGATCTTTGTTCTGGCCCTTTTCCAAATGAGGTAAGGAGATATTAAAGATTCTAATATGTCAGTGTTGCGTTTTCCAATTGTTTCTGCTGCCCCCTAGTGGCCAAAACATGTGACATTAGCAACACACCTTCAAACTATTCTTAAGTTAAAGTCAACAAATATGCATTGTCATTTTAAAAAGGTAGATTTCTGTCCCCACATTAGTAAAGTTGAGCAATACGCACACTACTACTTGTAATTATCAGTATGGTTGGGATGAACAGGTGTTTCCCAGTTGGCAGCACAACACAACAGATCATCCAACATGATATGAGTGTGGCTGTGTAGTAGTAAGAGAGCAGTACTAGGAAAGGAAGCAGGAGGAAAGAAGTGTTGAAAGAGAGACAGAGAGGAGATCAAATCAATGCCAGCAAAGCAGATTGTCAATTAGTGAGGCTGACAGTCAAAGTTTAAAGTATTCACAGATGGTGACAGGCCGCTAATGAACTGCTTCTAGCCTCTAATCAAATTGGAAAACAGGGCTAAAGAAGCCCGGAAAGGGAACATGGGAAAAAAAGAGTGTGTGTGAGCGGATACCCCGACAAGTGGTAGAGTATCCAGTCTGAAGTATGTCTATGTTAATGTTGGAGGGACTGGCTCAAGCATCTGCTCCAATTGTGGCATGGAAGTCCTGCCACACACAATGAGACCACTTCACATCTGTGCCTCTCTGCTGCACATGCTGCTCCCCACTGCATGATGTGCTCACACACACACACACACACACACACACACACACACACACACACACACACACACACACACACACACACACACACACCACACACACACACACACACACACACACACACACACACACACACACACACACACACACACACACACACACACACACACACACACACACACACACACACACACACACACACACACACACACACACACACACACACACACACACACACACACACACACACACACACACACACACACACACACACCTTGCCCTCTGTGCAGTAAGCCAGTGCAGTGCTCGGTCTGTGGAGTGTTTAACACTATAGCCTTAAGGCCAAATACACAGGCGCTGTGATCAAAGGTTTGGAGGTAAGAATTAGTTTGTCTTCCATATTGCCAGTGTCGAGTCTCCAGGTCTCTCTCCGGGCCCCTAGGCTACATCGTTGTGAACCGAGTGATACATCCTCAATTGGGTTATTCATATGGTGGCTACTTTGAAAAGATAATTGGACAATGTCTACTTTATCCGTAATCCAAGCAGGTCAACTCTCCTCACAACTCGTATGTTTCCTCTGCACAAGTGAAGCAATGTCCGTGTCCGAGTGTGATTGGTTTGGTTGGTATGATTTTCAGTCCAACTACAGACAACTCTTTAAAATGGAATCTTCAGACTGAACTGACTTTAGAGCAATGTTGTCAACTGTGATATTAAGTAGGTTATACTCCAGTTAAGAGCTTAATGAAAGACCCCTTTAGCCACACCATGGCTCTGTCCAAAAGCAATCCCTTGCTAATGTGCCATACCCTTTATAATCAACAGCGCCTCGATAGTGAGCAGAAGAGAAGAATCAAAGTGTGATCAATACAGTATATGTAACCTAATGTTATCTACACTAGATTGTGGACATGCATAATCATTAGGGTTGGGTATCGTTTGAATTTCCACGATTCCGATTCTACTTTTCGATTCCGGTTCTTAACGGTTCTCGATTCCGATTATTTGAGGGGCAGGGTAAAAAAATGATACATGCTTCTTCCACCAAAAAAATTACATTTATTCGAGAAACTTTTACACAGGTTAGTTTAAAGTAATATTCACATTAATCAGTCTGTTTATATTCACTGCTATGTAACTTTAACCTGAGAACCACTGAAGCTACAACAGTGCAACAGTCCAACTTTTAAAAACAGTTCTTGTTGAGAAAAACAAGCATATCTGCCTTCTCAGGCATACCGGGAAGAAATGTTTGAACATTTTGAAGTAAAATGCTTCAATCTGGTGCACTTTAAGCAGAATTACTAGAGACTAGATCTAGGGGGTACAACTCTAAACACCCATATAAAAAAGATCGGTTTACATTTTAATAATTAAATAACAAATAGCCTACATGTAACGCATTTTATTTTTGTTGTTCATTCATATCTTATTTTACTATTTTATTTATGCATATGTTTTTATCTCTCCAGTTTAAAACGATGTGTCTGGTTTACTGTCCTATAGTATACATTGGAATGATTTCAAACCTGTTTTATCCCAATCATTATAAAAGAGTGCCTTGGAAATATGTGTTTACATAAATTGTGATCAAAACGTTTGAGATAACTTAGACTAAAGTGAACTATTTAAACCCTCAGAGTCCTTTACCTCACTGAGCTGTAGTTATCAGCCTCTCAGTATGACTGGAGAGGACTCTCCCTCCACCTCATTGTAGAAACATCTTCTTCTTATATCCGTCAGAGCAGCTAGCACCAGATGTTAATAACAACAGCGCCCTCCCTTTCTCCCTAGCTCACTCGCACTTTGGCTGTGAGCTGCGGTTGCCAGATAAGCCAACATCCCCCATTTTAATCACTTGCAGCGCCCATCGTACAGGGCAAATGAAACGTGTAGCCGGGGTGAAAAGGGTGTTACATTTACTTAATTATGAATGTTGTTACATCAAGGCCGAAAATTAGGATGAGCACCAACGGTCAAAACATTTTTTTTTTCTCCCAGAGCTGGCAGCGCAGCGCCTCCACAGATCTGGCGCCCTAGGCGAACATCTATAACGCCAGTGCAACGGGCAGGCCCTGGTCTCAGGTTACACTGTAGGAAATGTCCCGCCCCGCTGCAGTCATGCAGTAGGCTACGGAGAGCGGCGAGAAACATTTCCTCAGGAATCGAAAAGCGGAACCGAAATTCACATTTCTAAATGATGCCGTTGGAATCGAAATGTTGGAACCGGTTCCGAACCGGAACCGGTTCTCGGTACCCAACCCTAATAATCATAGTTGTGCGCCTTCACTTACGGATGAAAGGTAGCGCAATTTCCCATTATTAAAACGTAACTCATCGTATTCTGATGTTGTTAGCAAAAAGTAGTTCACATAGCGTGGGTGGAAGCAATTCCATAACTAAGACTTAGTCAAACGAGATATTTAAACGGTACAGACAGAAACGGTTCAAATCAAGTTATTGGTCAAGTTCGCTTGAGACCGGTCTAAGGAAATGCAAAATAACGTTGTTTCTAAAATGCAGAGTTTGGGCTTCTTTAGGACTCTCAGATGTCAGGGAGTGTACTGTGTGTGTACATGATGTACATCTATACACTGCTGTATACTCTCAAACACAAGGTGTACCATGAACCAGCCGTCTCAACCACATTCCACTTGATTTCATTCCACGGAGTGCTTTCTTAGAAACTGTCTGTTCTCTGCTCCGTTCTTCAGTTTCTACATACATCTTTCTAACCTCTATGCTCTGATCCTCCCTCCCACCCTCTGCTTTCTATTTGATCTGCTATTTTTCTAGCTTGGAATATGCCTGCATCCTTAAACTCCCGCTACTGCTTGTTCATCTTCACTTTTCCTCTCCTATGTCGCTTCCTTTTCCGTTACAGTGCAGTACATCCTGTGTTGGCTGCTGGAACATGATGTGATAGACGAGTTTGTGAAGGGATAATGAAAACACATATGTGTAGGCAGGAGTGTAAGTTAATGAAGTTGAATGATATTGACACTTTGGCTTGGCTGAGATGAAAGACAGAAAAAAACCCTGACATTTACTTAAATTATATTTAGCTCTGCCACACCTTAAGTCATTATATTATACGTTAGCTTTCTTTTCCCTCACTTCTAATTACTTTCTATAGCGATGGAGACATCATATGTACGGTGATGTCATAGATGAGGCGAGAGCTATGATTGGCTGACGGCGGTCACCCATGAGGCGAGGCGCTGACAGACTCCGAGTATGATGGATGAGGGAGTCTGTGTGTGTTTGTCTATGTGTGTGTGAGTGCCAGTGGGGGGGTCACCACAGTATAGAGGGTCCCCACAGATTAACGTTACAGTCCAATGAACCATTTCCGAAAGGAGGGGGCAAGACCCCATCGACCAGGGCTGTTTCGCGCACACACACACACAAAATGACCTGATATGATGACCGCATCTCCCAGGAGAGAGAGAGAGAGAGAGAGAGAGAGAGAAAGAGTAATCTGTTGAGCAATGTCTCGGTTTAAGACACTAATATAGTAATGCCCTTAGAGAATATCACACACACACACACACACACACACACACACACACACACACACACACACACACACACACACACACACACACACACACACACACACACACACACACACACACACACACACACACACACACACACACACACACACACACACACACACACACACACACACACACACACACACACACACACACACACACACACACACACACACACACACACACACACACACACACACACACACACACACACACACACACACACACACACACACACACACACACACACACTCCACAATAACGTGCAGTGCTAGTAATCTCAACAGATCCCTCCCTTCAATCAACCCACAGACAGGTCATAAAGCTGTATCTATATAGATCTACTCAACCATTTTCTCCCATTCAGACACATATTTCATCTAAGTCCATTTATTTTACTCTTCATCAACAACTATTTCTTATCTCTCAGGGCCTCTCTTGTATAAGCCCCTAGAAAAGAATGTCAAAAGGAGAGTGCTTTATCAAGTAATGAACTCCAGCTCCTACATGCTATACAATAAGAAACCCTCCCTAGTGGCTGCCAATGTACTCAATACTGTAGTTGTCTTTATGTAAAAAGAGAGGTCACATGAAGGCTAGACACACATTGATATCTGTCAGCACAGAAGCCAGGTTTTGCTACGACACTCTTGTGGGCCTTGCTGCTGCCGAATAATAATGTTTGATGTGTGGATTATGTGCGACTCGCAGACTGGTTCAGTACATGTTCACTGTTCCTCCTGTGTCAGCAATGCAGGACCTCTTGGCCTTTATCAAGCCTTTGAGAGAGGCTCATCAAATGAAAGGCTCTCTGGTTCAGATATTGATTACATATTGGGTTACTTAGAACATCTGAGTTTTGATTTTTGCGACCTTTGACAATCGAACATTGATATTTCTCTTATTGTAGTACTTGCCATTTTCATTCTAATACAGTTGGTGTTCTGTGATTCCAAATAAACCAACGTCTTCAAATGTATTCCTTCCTCTGCACTAAATACATGTGATTGCTCTATATATTTTTCTTGTAAAGAAGAGATTACATAAAACCTTATCCAGGACTGTTACGGATCATGTATGCTATATATGAAAGAGAATATATATTTGTATTCAGTTGTATTTCTGTTAAACTGCTTACAGTGGCAGCACTGTTTAAAAAAGCATGCACCATGACATTTTAAGGTTTGTATTGGCTTTAAACCAGGTTATACAGTTGGTCATTTAAGCTTAATTACCAAAAAAGCTCCAAAACATGGGTCCAGAAACAACGCTATTAGGATCACAGTTTGTGTCTTACAAAACCGTGACCACATGTCACTTAAAACTGGAAAATCAAAAGTAGTGGGAAATGCGGAGGACAGAAGAGTCTTCAAAGGCCTTGCCCTATCAAACAAGGTTAAGACCTGTTAAACCCGAGCCTGTTTTTCAGGTCTCAGGCTCGAAAATGACATTCCCAGAACAAATGACCATATCTTCCCTTCTAAAAGGGTTAAATTAATAATCCTTTTTCTCAAAGCAAGGTTACACCTGTGAGTTGGTTGTAGAAGTGTCAGAATCAATATAGATGTTTTTATTTGAAAGTAAATTCAGATTGACAGTAAACAAATTTAAATGATTGTGTCCGTCCAAAAAAAATGTTTTACTTATAGTGAAAACCACCCTTAAATGATGGGATGGTAGACTAAAAGCTTTAGGAATCCAAACTACAACATATAATAAGTATCCTGAATCAAGATTGATGCGAAACAAGTGAAATTTGACCTTTTTAGAGAGATTTAGCACACAAAAAAACACTTCTGGGGTCATTTGGGTGGATTTGACCTATCTCTGGCCCCCCTTGTTCGATTTTGCTGATTGCCATCTCTTTCTAACCGTCAGAGCCAATGGAATCGAGGGGAACTCCCACATACTCCTTATTTGGTAATGTGTGTGTGTGAGACTGCCGCATAGCCAAAACTGGAAGCTGCGATAACTCTGGTGGCTACCATTAGCAGCTAACTTTTACTCCGATTTTTACATAAAAATGGAATTATGGATTATAAATAGTGGTGCACGATAATTATCGGTCCGATATTAGGAATTATGACGTCATCCCGATAAACCCGATAAAAGTATTAATAGCCCCGATAATATACAATATATTTTTTGGGTACAAAAAAGAAAAAAATACTGCGGTGTGGGTGGATTGGGATGAGGGGCGCTTGTTTTTCCCTCGGCTCCTCCCGTTTTGCCAGTACTGTGGTATAGTGGTTTAGGAAGAGGGGAGTTTTTCACAAATCCAGCGCTCCCTAACTCATGCCTGGCTGTGACGTAAATGGTGTGCGGCCGTGAAGCCAGGACAGTAAACAAACATGTCGTCGGTAGTATGGGACTATTTCAAAGTTTCAGAGTTAGATAGTTCGCTTGCTATTTGTATTAACAAATGCAATGCAGAAGTTCCACGAGGAGGGAAAAAGGCAACGAGCTATAATACTTCCAGCCTGATTAGTCACCTGAAACATCGGCATCACTACGATGGTGTGTTAAAAGCGTACGAAGACGCCTGCGCTGCTAAACTAGCGGCGAATCCAAAGCCAGCTGCAAAGGCACCGGGGCTTTTACCTATCGACGAGGCTTTTGAAAAAGGCAAGACGTTTGCCAGAGACGACCCCAGGGTTAGTTTTGTTCATAGTAGTAATGCTCTTGTCATTTGCTCACTACTAGTCTTTTTTAACCACCAGGTTAAAAAAGACTACAGGTACATTTAATATATATATATATTATATTATTATCGGTTATCGGTATCGGTCTTGAGAAGCAGGAAGTTATCGGTATCGGTTTCAAAAAACCAATATCGTGCATCCCTAATTATAAATAAAAAAATATATTACCCAGAAACATTATCAACCTATGGATTAACAGATTCAGCCGCGTAGTCTTTTGATCAGATTGACAGCTACGGTGAGAGGATCTCCCGTAAAAGCTACGTAAAGGTACGTGTTGTGATGTCTGTGTTTGCTTCCCCTGTCGCGAGTTCGGATCACTCAGTGATGATATATATACCTAAATAATCTGTGGAACCTCAGCTTTAATCGGATATCTTGTATGTGAAGCTACAATAAGTAATAAGGGTATCTTTTATCTTGAGTTCTGTGCCAAAGTGTGTTAGCATTTTTTGCTCAGGGGTCATTTAGATACTTCTTATGAGACTTGTGTTTTGTTTTGGTAAAAATAGTTTGTATCGTCAGTTAGCTGAGATTATTCCCGTTAATCTGGTCTAACACATTAATAGGTTCTTAAATATTAAGATCCCCTGAGACACAGTGTCGTGAACATTTTTTAAAAAGGACCCGCGGAGGGGGTCCTTGGGGCTTAACATTAACACAATAAAACAATGATTGGTGTATCTCAGCTCTAAAATGCATTGGGTTCTCTCTTAGCAAAGTTCCATTAAAACTGGGCCAGGAGTTGTTCCGCAAAACAGCAGATAGCTAAAATGATGCTAAAAAAACATAACTTCCATGTCGTAGGGGCATTAACACAAGTTACAATATTATTTGAGCCATGTCTGGATTTGTCGTACGGATCAACTTTGTAGTAGGCAATCAAGCCTCGTAAAAGACGCCTACTGGGAGAAAAACCTCCAATCGCACCACTTCTAGAGCTCTTCATCCCACATGTCTCCATTAGAGTCGCATTACCCTGTGTGATATCACTGATGACCAAGTGTGATTGTGCGTCTATCTAGATGTTATCAGGTCTGGATGGTCAAAGAGGAGGATAGCCGATAAGCATCAGCTGGTGGATCGATAGGAGCCTCTACTCATACTGTGTGCGTGTATTTCTGAGGGTGACACAGAAGATACAAGACAGATAAAGAGAAGCTCTTCATATTGGCCTCACTAAATATGTCACTGTTCTATTTTTTTCAGCCCGCAGGATCAAAATTTGATGAATTTTGTTTCATCTTGTGAGTAGAAAATGACACAGTGCTCATGTCATGTGGGAACCAAAAACAGGCTGGTAACCCAGTTTAGACCACGACCCAGTGAATACTAAGATATCTCTGTGACCCACCTAAGAATCATCCAACCTGTCAAGGTCAGGATAAAAGCCATTGATAAAAGTACTGACTTCCCCCAACTGCCTTCTTATTATTTGGGTTTATTCCATCCATTAGTCTCTGGATCAAATAATGAGTTTCCTGGTCCCAACGGTCCTAGGTCTGAAAAGTTTAAGCAATAGACAACACAGCCAACTTTACAACTAAATATATCGCATATGCATATTCACTGGGGCCGAAAACTTTTGAAAGAGATAGCTTTCCCTTTGCAAGACCCATCTCATGTTTTATTCTGGATATGTGACTCATCCCCTGTGCTTCGTTTTAGCAGGAAAACGTTTCATCTATTTTGCTCAAATGACCCAGGTTCCTCAGTTGTAGTCTCAGGTGGAACGAGGGCACACAACCCCCCTCGCACAAGACTACGAGCTCTTCTGTTTTATAAAAGACACTTTGAACTGTTAGAAGCCTTTTGGAGTGTCCACCCACTCTTCCCAGCCCTTTTACTGTAGGGGATAGCAGCAAGGCGGAGGATGTGGTAGAGATAAAACACAGAACGAGTTCACGCTGTTATGAAATGATATTCTGACATTGAAATAAATGTATGAACATAAACAATGCCTTGGCATCATTACGGCTTGCTCAGAATAGTTTGTTGATGTTACTTTCTTTTGAAAACACGTTGTTGTTTACCGCACACATTTTAATCAAAGCCACCTGTTACCTTTTCTTCACATCTCCGGGGAAACATACTGTCAAAGGATTTTATTACACTGCTACTCAACTTCACTGACAACAAAGAACAACTTTCAACAAAGTATAAATTGAACTATGGCATAGAACAAAGTGCTGCAACTTTTTGATAGTTGAATGAATATTGATGGAATATTTGGGCTGTAGTGAAGAATGGCCCACATTTCTTTTCCTCTATTTTCTGAATCAAGCTCCTAAAAATGACTAATTCCGACAAGTCAAGTCAATTGATTGATTCAAAAAGTCACACATCTTCCAAATGGTTTGACAATGTTTAAAGTTCTATTCTTAGAAGTAATCAGATTAAATGTTGATTTTGTTTTGAACAAGTTGAATTCGGGAACCTTTGGGGAGGTAACCTCTCCAAGACGTTTTCAGAGGTTTCTATCTTTTCCCCATTTTTGCAAATTCATTACCATTTCAATTTGGCAAATATGTAACAGGAACTAATAGTCAGGTATACAGTTGTTTAATAAATACAAGACCCGGTCTTATACGACCATGGTGGCTGTGGTACCAAACATTATGTATATCAATACTACTGCGTGTCTTCTTCACATCATGGAGCACATCCTATACTAATTAACAAGTATGTGAATTGTCACTTTCAAGGCCTAAGGAAGTGCAGTGTGTGGAGAATGCTTCTGGAGAAAGTTGCAAAGAGCAAGACTGAAGGCTAAGCAATCAGTCACGTTTTGATTTGGAATTCCACTAGTTTATAAGTAGCTCAAGCAAATGTATATTTCGGTGGTTGGTGTAAAATTGTGGCAGGTCATATAAGATGTTATTCTTCTCCCTGATCCTTTTCACTCAATGGTGTGTCTGTAGAGACATGTTTTGTTGGAAATTATTGTACATTTGGTTTTGCGTACCATGAGCGAGACAAATACAAATGAAATGAAATAATAAAGGGGTTCTTCAGAAATGAGCAGCCTTAAAAGTGTGGGGATTAAACCAGCATATGGCACGATCGCTTGACTTTTACTCCCTAGTATTGGTCAAACAATTGAAACAGTTTTTAATACATTGTGAGTACATTGTGACATGCCATATTAATTCAACTTTATGTCATATCTATAGAATGAAATAGTTGGATTGCCCCTTAAAAAAAGAACTGTATGTAATATCGTCCTCTCCAACATCCTTTCCATACCCTCTTTTATTCTTTAATGAATGCATTTGGAATAAGAAAAACCTTATGTAGTCCATTGCTTTGCATATGGTTGATATGGCCTGTTAGCATAGAGCAATGGACCGAAGAGCATTGATACCGAAGTTAATTCCCCTGTCCCTCCGCCTCAGTGCACTATTCAACAGTTTGATGGCCGTTAAATGTATCCACTAAGACAATGAGCAGCAATAAAACTCTTTCAAAACAAATGTTCTACGTATGATTGCTCATGTGCCCTCACAGACACAGTGTAGTTAAGCTTGCTAAGCCTTAAGTGTCAGGTCATAAGGGAAGGAAGAAAGGAAGGTGTGGAATTAAAACACACAAGTGATACAAGCAATATAAGATTATTCTCGCACTATTGTATACATTCAGCAGGAATTACACAAATATATACAATTTGTTTTTATGCAGCAATGATAGAAGTCAAAAATGGACGCCAGGAAAAAAACACAATAAAGAAGGATGTGAAGTCAGAATTTGCCTATGACTTAAATATAAACTACATTTCCTATATTTTGTCTACAGGCAAAAGTGTGTTTTGTAAGACAAATACAATGCAAATAAATGGGTTCTCAGCGGCCACGCTTCCAGGAAGTAAGACAGAAAGTAGGATACAGAGCATTAACCTAATCACGAGGAATTATTGAGTAGATTCTGAGGAGACATGATGTCGTGACCCTCAAGTATCCTTTCATCTCCTGAATGGTTAAACATCTCCTCCTACTCCTCCATCCTTCTCCTCCTTTCATCAACCCGCTCGCCCTTTTCTCTCCCGTTAATGTTGCTCCCTACCACGTTGATGTCTTTCTCCTTGATATGTCTTGCTTTACAAGGATGGTTCCTCCTCCCTTTCCTGTCTTCCTCCATGTATCTCAGTTACCCTTCATTTTCAAAATATCTGCTGTCCCACTTTGTAAGTTTATTTACCAAATCTTTATTGCACGGTTGCAACTAATACACGTTGAATCAATCTTAATTAAATAAAGCTTGTTGACAAATTGGCCTAAGGCAAATGTGGACAATTTGCAGTCCAATACCTTTGTACTAGAATAATGAGACAATTAAAATTAGGTACCTAACCCAAACTTAATTAGAGGCGTCTTTTTGTGACCTCTCACCTTATCCTGGAGAGAGAAAACAGTTGATAACACATCGAGCCAGGGTCTGCTGATAGCTGTTGTGTCCCGTCAATTATGTTAGTTTGTTATGTATTTGTCACGTCCATGTTTGTTTTGTTTGTTTCACTTCCTGTTTTATTTTATACTCCTTGTCTCATTCCAGGTGCCTTTACTTCCTTGGTTCTTGTTTCCCGCCATCGTCAGCGTCTGCCCCGCCCCTGATTGTTTCCACCTGTTCCCACGTACCTCTTGTATATATTGTCCTGTCTCCCCTTGTCTGTTGTCAGTTCGTCTTGTTCGTCATGCCAAGAAGTCAGATCCAAGCAGCCATAGAGAGACCAAGTACCTTTTGTGATATCCTCCATGAGAGCGTTTTGTTTTGTGACCGTTTTGTCACTCCCTCTGTAAAGACTGTTTCTTTGTTTTTTGATCCATTAAAGTTTATTTTTCTTCAAACCTTTTCGTCTCCGGGTTGTGCAATTGAGTCCTCATATCAGTGAGTCACGGTTCCTAACAATAGCTCTTCCTTCTTGTCTATGATGCACCTTTAGAATGGAATATGTATGTGATACAATGCTAATTGATAGATTTAAAGGCAGGCCCTACATATAGAAATGTTTTTGTTTGCTGGTTATAGAACTGATAAAGTACATCTCTTTTAAAATGTGACTTCCTAAAACTTGATTTCTAGTTCCTTTAATTAATTAATATTGTCAGCTTTTGTATTTTGTTGTTGTGCCATTGCCCGTATTTGCCACATCTCCCTTTGAAAAGAAATGTTCTCAATCTCAAGTTGACTTTGCTCGTTAAATACATTAAAACACATTCAGTTTATGAAAATTAAGCTTTTCGGATATGCTAACACAAGAGGGATTATCAGAGAGCACTGTATAATAAGAGCATATTTTATTTATATGCCTTTAATTTACCAAGGAACTTGCATAATAAAAAGTGTACCATTTTGCAGAAGGCACTATGTCTAATGTATTTATGTGCAGTGTGCACACAGTTTCATAAATGATGCCCCTGGTTGTTTTAGCAAGCTTGCTTCTTCCACTTCTCAACTAGGCCACTGCCACACCCCTCCCCTTATGTTTTAGTGTTGATGCTCCACCTTTCACTTCCCATCTCATCTGTCTCTCTCCATTAAACACGCCACCGATCAGAGAGGCATATGGAGATGCGTCTTTAAGCTTTAATGCACTTTGAATAATTAACACACATGTGCACACGTGCACACACACACACTCACACAGCTAAGTGTATCAGTGGCAGGCAGCTCCCCCAGCCAGAGAGAGACCCAGAGGGAGAGGGGAAGCTAGCTCCGTGCCAACCCCAGCCCCGGAGCATCCGAGCTGGGCAACAGAGAGCTGTGTGGCAGCCTGTGCTCCATCAACAATGGGAAGACAGATGTAACTCTGACACCCGTAGCTGAGAGACAACAGAACAAGGAGAGCGGCTCCAGCTAATTCACTTGTTGAAGGAATTAGGGAGCGGATGAACGAGAGCCATAGGGATAGAGATCAAAAGACCCGTATGGAGACAGTTGGGTATGCATCCATTGTCAGAGTGATACTATTTCAGGTGACTTGACACAAATATACGACTATCTAACCAAGTCACTCATCATGGTGATTTATCCTCTAATTAGTGGCTTGAAGGCTAACTCTAATCCACATATCTAGATTCCCCTTCTGTTCATTTGGAGCCTAACAACGCCTGCTAATGGTTATCAATGAGGCTGGGGTACAAAGCCACTGGTTCAAAGACACAAATGAAGTAGAGAAGCAAGTAGGGAGGAAGAAAGAAAGAAGATCACACTGAGTCACAACTGGTGAGTGGCAGTTTCACATTTCCAAAAGGTCAGTGCCTTGATAGTGAAATAAAAATGTTTAAGAACTTTTGAAGCAGAACAAGCGCTTACTCCTGATGAGAGCTTCTTCTCACAGAATCAGATGACTTCACTGAGCCTTAATGAATGCATCGAATACCCTCTAGAAGCAACACGTTCTCAAAGCATGAAGGGAAACATGTACACTATCAAAGACCTCAATAGTCTTTTTGCAGATGCTGAAAATGGTATTCATTATATGTAACAGGCACAAAGACCAGGTGAGGATGTCAGTGTGGTGGGTGGACTTGGAGCATGCTGACTTTCATGTAGACCCTTAACACGACCTAACAGTTTTTCTTTTCATAAATGATGAAGTACTCTTCAATGTCTGCTTGCATCAATTTAACTGGTGGGCGGTTTGCCAGATAACATTGCATGTTGTCATGGCGAAATCTAACCAAACGAGGGGGCTGTGTTTCTTTTATATAAGGCCTTTTGCCCCAACTACACGGCCCCAAAACACATTTATTCACATTTATTCTATGACATAGCTTTGTCATAAACAAGTGTTTGAAACTATGACTCTACAGTACATTATTCCAGTGCAGTTGTTTAGGCTGCCTCTAGTGGCCATATTAGTTATGACAAGAGTATAGGAGGAAATCAAATCAAATCAAGTAACGTAGTACAAATATAAATATCGACCAAGTCCACAAAAAAACCAAGTTGTCTTACCCATGAAACGGGTCTTTTGAATTTACGTCATATATATAACAAACTGAACTTCAACTCCTACTTAAGTTACCAAACAAACATACCTAGTTTAAACCAAAACAGACATTTTTTTCTAAACCAAACCAAGTAGTTTTGTAGCCTAACCAAGACGAGGACACATTTGTGGTGTTTGCTGTGTATGTTAAAAATGATGCTAAATAGTACCCAGTGCGCTTTAAATTAATTTCACAGGGTCGTGACTTAGCCTCTGTGTCACAAGTTTAAAAAATAAGAATATTAGAAGGTGTTGAAATGGCAATGTCACCTGTAAGTACTGAATCAAAAGAAAAATAGAGAAAGAAAAAAAAGTATGAGTATGTGTGCCTGTAATGGTAACTTGAAATAATATTTGAAGGCAATTCTTGGATATCATCAATAACCACAAGCTCAGGCCATAATTAACAACCAAACTGTTCAAGCATTGCTCCCAACTGGGACTGTTCTAATCATGAACTGCCTTCATTTATTTGTTGGATGTGAAATATCCTGAGTGAAAAACGGTCACGTGCAAAAATGAAAGAACGACTTCATTAAAAAGCTGGCAAATGTATCTCAATTAATAAAGGGGCAGGCAAGCTTGCAGACAGGAAACTAAATGCAAACAAAGCTCGTTTTTTTTTTGATCTTATTATTGTCTTACTTTTCCTATTTCCTTGAATCTGAATAAAGTCATTTGAACCAACCCGGCCCGGCGTCGGCCCAGCCGGCTCTAGCAGCCCAATGCTAGGATTCATTGAAGCAAATCAAATTTGTTTGTCTCCGTGTTTGTTTGTCCTGGTGTTTCTTTCTCTCATTGTTTGTGTTTATACACATTTCCGTTCATGGCCTTCTCAAGTGTCTCTCCGAATCTGGCAATTTTCTGCCTGGTCGCCTCTAATGTGCCTCTCTGTTTATCTGCTGTCACAACACATCTGATTTATATATATTTACATATCCAGGAAGTGACATTGCAGAATTACATTTACTTTAAGGGGGTGGAAATCAAACATTTGCAAACAGGAAGAAGAAAATAGTGTATGTACCTGTGGCACAGATTTACAGATGCCATGAGTTTTATCAGATATGAAGTGAAGTCAGCTTCAGGAATATGACCAATACCATTGGGAAGATAACCATTGTAGTGTGAATTCAATCACGTTGGCAACCAAATGCTAATGACGCAGGGGGAAACTTTTTTCAGGCAGCGGAGATGGGCAATATTGCTTTCAGCAGGGGCTGCGAACTGGCAAATTGGAACCAAATCAAGGCTGGAGGAGATAAATGTGTGCTGACAATACTGCTGCTGCTGGCTCACATGGCGCATATGCACTCCTTCAAAAATGTTACCCATTCAATTTGAGTGAGACACATCTACAACATATGCATCAATAAAACAAGCTATTTTTTCATAAAAAATAACCCATGTTAAGATTTGGGGATATACCCCCCTGACATTGAAAGTGTCTTGGTAACCATGGCAACGCCTGAACCAAAATGAGTACATCAGTAGAGATAATAGATTGGAAAAAGATGGCTGAATTGGTGTGGTTCTCCAAACAAGATGAGGATGGATGTCAGCCTGCTGTGTTTATAGGACGTGTGATGACAGGGTGTTCCGAGTCAAGTGTCATCCGCATTTCTCACACACACACACACACACACACACACACACACACACACACACACACACACACACAAAATGCCCTGAAATTGCCCAATTTAAAAAGACACCACATAACAAATATACCTCACTACCTCAACCGAGTATATCTTAAAGGGACAGTTCGCTCCAAAATCAAAAATACATTCTGTGGTGCTTCTCATATGTGGTGCTACTTATACAGTTATAACATTTTGTTGTGAGTCTCCTAGTGGAGGAGATTGGCCGTAGAGACGTCTGTGCAATATAAGGGAATTTGATGGGACTTGTCTTGTGGTGCTAGGAAGCATTTTATTTCTTATTCTACTAACTACACCATGAATGTTTAGATTGTGCACAGTTTCAAGTTGTTGGTCCATGACTAGATGTACTCGTCCTTTGATGAGTCCATACTAGGGATGTAACGATATATCGAATATCGTGATATCGCGGTAAATAGATGTCTCAATACCATCGTGAGACTGACGAAATCTACCGCAATTTAACCTTTATTTAACCAGATGGTCCCATTGAGGTCATCGATCTCTTTTTCAAGGGAGACATGTTCAACATGGCAACAAGTAGGTTACAACATGAACATAAAAGGACATCATATTTACAGGGCTAAATGTACATACCTAGAGACATAGACAAGTACCAACAGTATATTTATATCTCGCCCTGTCAATAAGCCTCACCTTCTTGGGAAAAACTATAGGTTACTTACGTAACCCCAGTACTCAGAGTAACATGAAGTGAGATGTCTCACTATGGGATGCGCCTCATCGCGGAGCAAACAGAAGAATCAATCTCATTACGCCAATCCTGATTGGCTGGTGATCTTGACGTCAGCGTCAGGGGAAATCACCCCCTATAAGTAGCTTGCGCCACAACGCATGCGTCATTCAAAATAAGCACCTCTTCTCGCTTCACCATAGCAAGGAGGGCCGTCTGGTGAGACATCTCACTTCATGTTACTCTGAGTGCTGGGGTTACGTAAGTAACCTATAGTTCTCATTCATAACACTCTGTTCGATGTCTCACTATGGGATATTGTATCTCCCATATTGCCAGACGAGCTTATCTCGAAGATCACCAACCAACCAGAATTTAACAGGTAGAGTCCCGACTCAACAAGGTGCCCAGCACTGCTTGGGCCACGCTTGGAGCGGAGACGTCTAGCCTGTAAAAGCGGACAAAAGTGAGCGGCGAGGACCAGCTCGCCGCTGCATAGATATCCTGGATGGAAACACCCTTGAACAAAACCCAGGATGTAGCCAGGCCCCGAGTCGAGTGAGCCCGCAGACCCGAAGCTGCTTGCAAATTCTGACTCGTATAGGCCAAAGCAATTGCCTCCACGATCCAGTGGGAGAGCCGTTGCTTAGTAACTGGCTTGCCCTTGTGAGGATTAGCCCAGGACACGAAGAGTTGGTCATTAAGACGAAGCTCCTTTGATCTGTCCATATATGTGTGTAAAGCCCGGACTGGACACAACAGATCCTGCTGCTGCTCCCCGGAGGAAACCAGCTGCGGAGGAAATGCCTCAATGTCAATTGGGGTACATGAACCAACCACCTTTGGTGTAAAGGCAGGGTTGGGTTTCAACAACACTCTCGTTTGCCCTGGGGCGAACTGAGTGCATGAGGGATGTACAGACAGTGCATGGATATCGCTGACCCGCTTGGCGGATGCCAGGGCCAGTAACAGCACTGTCTTGAGTGACAGATGTCTCATGTCAGCTCCCTCCAGGGGTTCAAATGGGGTCATTTTGAGCCCATTTAAAACCACTGCCAGGTCCCATAAGGGCACCAGTGACCTGGAGACAGGGAGGAGCCTGCGAGCTCCCTTCATAAAACGGCAGACCAAAGGATGTTGGCTAGCCGTCTTTCCCTCAAAGCCCACATGGCATGCAGCAATAGCAGCCAGGTACACCTTGATCGTGGAGAAAGCTCTGTGTTTATCGATCAAGTCCTGTAGAAATGATAAAATCACCCCGACAGGACATTGAAAAGAGATGTGTCCTTCTTGAAAGCACCACTCCTCAAACACCCTCCACTTACAGTCGTAAAGAGACCTGGTGGAGGAAGCTCTCGCACTCTGAATAGTGTTTATCACCTTCTGAGGGAGTCCCACTGTATTCAGATTGTACCACTCACGGGTCAGGCACATAGTGCCCCGCTCTCTGGGCGTGGGTGAAGGATCGCCCCCCCCCGCCTGAGACAAGCTGTCCCTGCGTGGTGGGGGCTGCCATGGCTGCCCGCACAACAGCTGATATTTCTCTGCCAGCCCGTACATTGCGGGCTAGGGCGGAAACATCAGAGTAAGTGTGTGGCGTTGCTCCTTCACTCTGGCCAGAGTTGGGGGTAACAGAGCCAGGGGTGGGAACGCGTACAGAGGACCCGGAGGTCAATCATGTACGAGTGCGTCCCCGCCTAACAGTGCGTTTAAATCGTGCATTAAAGAGAACAGCTGTCATTGAGCATTTTTTCTTTTTGCGTACAGACTTAACGCGGCTCCGCCGTAACACACCCACAGCGGACTCACGATCCTTGGATGTGGAGTCCAGTCTGCATAGAGTGGTGCACCTCTGGACAGTAGTTCTGTCCCTAGGTGCATAACTCCCGGTACATGCGTCGCTCTCAGAGAGAGGAGACGTCTGCCGCTCCAAGGGATCAGTTTGTGTGCCAGTGTGTGTGACTGGAGACAACGCAACCTCCCTTGGCGGTGCATACACGATATCGTGTTGTCTGTCCTCACGAGGACATGGTGTCCTCTGAGAGAAGGCAGGAAGCGTTTTAGGGTAGGGACCACCGCTAAAAGCTCCGGGTAATTTACGTGCGCCCGCTGGAGGTCTCTGCTCTAGAGACCTCTCACCGGGCGACCTTCGTAAGTACCCTATCAGCCTGTCTGACATGCGTCCGTGGTGACCACCTTCCGTGAAAGGACAGCACCCGTAGGCGCATCCCGCACTAGAAAAGTCGGGTGTAGTGCCACTACACGTTACATAATAACCAATACTCTCCGCACGCCGTGGCGCGCATGGTTTCGTTTTATTATGAGACCCATGTTGAGCGGGTGCTTTACGAGGACAACATTTTGTCTGCGTAATCTGACTCCGCTCGGTGGGCATTATAGATAAAACCCTTCTTTCTAGGAGAGAGAGAACCTCTCTCTCCAGAATATGGGTTGACTCTCTCTGGGTTTGTGAAAACAAATAAAGTATAACTGTTTTGAGAAGCCCAGGCAGATGTTGTGAGTATCTCCTGCTGTATGCTCCTTAGAGCCAGCTGAGATGTCACGCTTACAGCTCCAGCCGGCACTGCGCATGCGTGTGACGGTGGTGCCCTTAAAGCCCCAGCCGGCACTGCGTGTGGCGGTGGTGCCTTCGCATACCCGCCAATAATCCGCTTTTTGAGAGATGCCGTAGCTGCTCTCAGAAGGGGAACAATTGACAGGCTGTTTATTGGCTTCATTGATTTTCTTTTCATTATTTTGAGCTGCGCCCTCGGCCTGAAGCCTGGATGCGTCAGCGGCAAATGTTTTATGACAGAGGAATCAATCAATGTGTGACATGTGTTTGTACGGACTTGAGGATGGTGTTTAGGCATCTCTCGAGGCGGCGGGAACACATTCACGTAGGGGAGAAGGAGGGGCTGTCACGCCGCTCGCTTCTTCTTCCTCGACTGCTGGCCGAACTTCTGGGTTGGCTGAGCCTGAGCTGCAGCCGGAACCGGAGATTTTCTCGGCAAACTTGCCCTTGTCTCCAGCCTGGGCTGGGGACTCGGGGTGGGCTGCGACCTCTGCTTGTCCGGTGCTTTAAACCGAGCAGAGTTCGAGACAGCTGGGGTGAAGGACTGCTCCTGCGAAGGCCAGAGTGGCTGCTCCCGGGCTACCCGACTGGTCCTCGCAGAGCACCGCTTGGTAGGTGGTTAGCAGCGAGGACACGTTCAGGGCCCTGGCGGACAGCGCTGCCGCTTTGTAAGACTTTTCAGTCATTGTAGACTGAAAGTGGTCCGCCTTTGCTGGCAGCGTGGGGTTCCTGCTCGGTGAGGGGCCACCATGGGCGGTATGCGGAGCAGGCCGAGCCTCTCCATTCCATCGCAGTCCAGGGAGGAGGCACCCTGGATTGGGACCTTGTTGCTGAAGGGCCGGTCTCTCCATGAGACCGACACTTCATCCAACATTTCTGGAAAAACCGGGAGGAGTTGCCTCCCTTTGCCCACTGTTTGGGGAAGATGCTTCCCCTCGTAGCGGGACCTGGAGGTCTCCTTGGCCATTTCAGGCCACGGAACATTGAGTCTGACCGCAGCGCGTTTGCACACGGCCTGCAGGTCCATGCTGAGACCGGGCGAAGCTGGTGTGCTGTCGCCCGGGAGAGCAGCCCTCGCTCCAGGCTTTGCAGCCTGGGCCGATGACATGAAGGTGTCCTCTTCTCGTTCATCTGACTCGGACAGGAGGAACGCCAGGGCGTCCTCCTCATCGTCCTCCTCATAATCCAACTCGAGGACATCCTCCGCGGGTGAGACCATAGTGAGGTCTAACCGGGAGCCCCAGCTTGGTAAAGCGCGGGAATCCGTTCCCGCGTGTCTCGTCGTCACCGGGTCCCGGCCTGCCAGGGCGCGGGATTCTGGTTCTGAGGCCATCGCTGATAATGAGCCCCAGACCGACACGGAGAGGGATTCGCTCTCTGTGGCGGACGCCCCCATGTCCTGACTGCCGGCCGGCGGGTCCATGGACATGGGGGGGTCCTGCTCCGACAGGCTAGCTTGTCTCGCTAGCCGTCGGCGGAGGCTCTTGACTGTGAAGCGGACACAATGTCCGCATGAGCCGGGGTTGTCGATAGCGCCTCGGGCGTGTTCCAGCCCGAGGCAGGACGAACAGACCTGGTGTGTGTGTCTGTGCCCGAGATCTTCAACCCGCAGCCGCAGAGTCGAGCCACCGAGTCCCTGACTCCTCTGGTGTGAGGGAGAGGGGCGTCCATCCTTGTCGCCTCGTGGCGTGGAGAGGGCCCGCTCTCGACAGGTGGGACGGGAAAAAAGGTATTACCACCTTGTCCTTAATCCGGAGAAAAAGGACGGTGTGGGTCTTTTATTCCCGGAGAATACTGACTGGTGTGGCAGTATGCTCCTTTTTTAATCCTTTTCCCCTCCGTGGGGAAGAGAAAAGAAAGACTTCCGTGGTGTCGGTAGAGAGGGAGCGAGCTAGCAACAGGTGTGCTGCTAGCTTGAAAAAATCGGACCTACCTTACTTTTTCTTTCCGAAATGGTATTTTGGGTTCAGTCTGTGGACAGTGAAGCTTGCCCGACTACTGTGAGATGTGCTCTGAAGCGAGAAGAGGTGTTAGAATGATGCATGCGTTGTGGCGCAAGCTACTTATAGTGAGTGAGTGAGTGAGTGAGTGAGAGTTGAGTTACTTGAAAAACTAAAGTGAAACTTGATTTATTTTATTGCAGGGTCTGATTATTATATTGTTGACACTTTAAAATACTACTATCCTACTAACATGCTGTACAAATCAGATTTAATAAAGAAAAACAAATTCACATTTTTTTCCTTTATTTTTCAATATCGCGATAAATATCGTACCGTGGACTTTGTATCGCAATATTATCGTACCGTCAGTTTTTGGTATCGTTACATCCCTAGTCCATACTGTTTTCAACGGCAGTTCCCATAAAATTGCTGACAACAAGGTCTGTGGATAACCTTGGGTAACCGGAACATTTAAAGAATTGCTGCTATATATTTTTCTAATGTAGTTTTTGGCAATTTGAGCAATACATTATTATATCAGAGGGAAGGGAAACATCTCAACCACTTGGTCACTCATACACCATTGAGAATGATAAACAGCCTTACAAATAAGAACAAAACTATGTGCTTTTAGTTTTGGGGGGAACTGTCCCTTTAAGTTAAGACAATGGTCATGTAGATATCCATGCAAACAGAGCAAACTCCTAAAATATACAATCACATTTGTGTTTGGTTTGTCTGCAGTGAAAGATGGAAACGATGAAAGACTGAGGGAAAGAAAGTACATGCAATTAAAGACTGAGTGAGAGAGGAGAAAGGAGGACAGCTAGAATTTGAGTCCACACATGAAATGTTCCTCTGAGAAATGAAAGAAAAAAACATCTCAAAAAGTCTTCGATTGTCTTGCATACACGTACAAGTGATTTTAGAATGTGCTAGAGTGAAGGCGGTTTGGTGTTAAGTGCAAATTTCCAAAGACACAAAAGTTCAATTGTGTTTGTCAGCGTGAGTTTCTGTGTTTGTGTGAGAGACGGTGAGAATTACAGAGGGAGACAGAGGGACTTTGAGAGCGAGTCGGTGTGTGCATAGATGAGGGTTTTCATGCAAATTTAACATTTGGGACGGTAGCGCGCGCCGCCATTTGCATACACATTCACCCCGACTTGTTTATAAGTGAATAAATCCAGCGCTGCTTGGAGTACAACATCTGCTGCTGGGCCAAACACACACACACACACACACACACACACACACACACACACACACACACACACACACACACACACACACACACACACACACACACACACACACACACACACACACACACACACACACACACACACACACACACACACACACACACACACACACACACACACACACACACACACACACACACACACACACACACACACACACACACACACACACACACACACACACACACACACACACACACACACACACACACACACACACACACACACACACACACACACACACACACACACACACACACACACACACACACACACACACACACACACACACACACACACACACACACACACACACACACACACACACACCAGCTGCACCCTTGGAATTACTATGCGACTATACCACATGTGTGAAAATGCATTAATATTTGTAAATGTATCACGTGTTGACTTTTATGTCTGCACTTCTAGATGTGTGTGTGTGTGTGTGTGTGTGAGTGTGTGTGTCCCTTACCTTAGAGGTGTTGACTCGTCCCTCCTGGAAAGAGCAGTCGCTGGCGTCCTGTGTGCACATGTGGCGATATTTGCACCAGTGACAGGGAAAGTTTCCGTTAACGCAGGAGAGGCACCTGGGGGTAAAGCAATAATATGAAAACATTTAATTTAGCAGTGTCACTTATTTTTCCTAAAATGTTCTTTAAAGGAGTTTACACTGCTTTTGTTTTCTTTCGGTTACTTGATAAGCTAACAGAGTTTTGCTGCTCATGCTAACTATAGGTGTAGACTAGAGAAATGCTAGGTAGACATAGACATCCAAGGTCATTTAGAAACAGTTACAAAGTAAAACATGTGTTGTGTAGCACTGACACGTCACAATTAGACAACTTCACATGTATACAAGTTGTTGGACTAAAAACACAAGTATCTGTCCAAGAATAAACACAAATGAAATGTTGAAAAAGTCCAATTTTGCCAGTTGCCTGTCCAATGCTCACATTGTAATCCAAAAGACAGTTAATTCATACAAAACAATGACTCAATATATTTCAAAAAGCTGAATCGAAAAGCATTTAGAGTAGGAGACAAAAACAGACATTTTGAAGGAATGTCAGTGTTTATATTTTCTTATTTTCAATAAGCATAAAAACACCACCGCCAGCTACAGCCATTACCAAGCAAAAGAGACTTCAATTCCACACACATCTCATACTGTATGATAGGAGAGTTTCCGCCAAGAACAACTTGTATGGAGGATGCACATTATGTCATGATAGGCCTAGCGTGGACGTGTATCAACACTTTTGCACATCATCAAATGGTTACGGCCAAAACTCCAGAAATCGCATTGGAATGACGCGTATCACCGTGTCCCCGTGCATTAAGACTGTATTCCAGCTGTCAGCCAGGCAGAGAGGGAGAGAGAATCCTTGGCGATCCACTCCTCCCTCCTTATTCTCCATGCTTTGAGGCTTACAGTGAACTAAGCTGGCAGACCAAGATAAGCCTGGTTTTATATAACACTTGATTTTTTTCATCTTCCTCTTCTTTTTTAGAGTTGAGGAAGCAATATGAATATATGCATATTCAAACATGGATTACCACACCAAAACAAGGCTATCGAAAAAGAAATGCGAGGGAAGTTGTACAATTAAAGAAAGGTTAGTTTAGGATTTCACTTAACATTCATTCTGAGTATAGTTAAAATAGTTATTCCAATAGCAAAGCTCGGTTCTCATTATGAAACAGGAGATATAGATATTTTCAAAAATATTTTCTCAACAACGTTATCTGTCAATTCCTAGAGTGTATATATAAAAGACTACTCATACATAATTACATCTGTGCTGTGTTAAATCTCGCTTGTTTTTCTTCTCATTCTCACATTCTTGAAATTGTAATGCAGGAGTTATTGGCTAGCTGAGAAACCACTTACTGTCGCAAAAAGTCAAAAGTTGAATAATTACAGAGACTGACACAAGTTGACGTTCAGTAACTTTGTAAAACCCTGACGTTCTCTTTCATCTCAAACAAGTCCTGGCTCTGTCATCTTTACACACCTCTGAACTACATTTCACTTAACTGGCTTAAGAGCGTCAAGCTCTAATTACACGTTACGTCAGTCCCCTCTCTTATATGCTGTCACTGTACTCAATCAGGCATCCTACAACTCAACCCACACACACCCACTGTCTCTGCCCTTCAAGTAACATCTAGCCTGACTGACTAGGAACCGCTAAGGCCCTTTGTGTTTCCATCATCCAGTTATTGGTGCCCATATTGATGTTGCCTAGTGTAGCTTCGTTGCTATATGTAGTTTTGATTCGTTCTGCTG
Organism: Pseudochaenichthys georgianus; assembly: GCF_902827115.2. Taxonomy (NCBI): domain Eukaryota; kingdom Metazoa; phylum Chordata; class Actinopteri; order Perciformes; family Channichthyidae; genus Pseudochaenichthys; species Pseudochaenichthys georgianus. The sequence goes on along the minus strand of NC_047509.1, from coordinate 34,072,058 downwards.
AAGCTCTTAGGTGACATTTTGTGACAAACTTTTTTCTGTAGTTAGACGAGTAGACTCTAATGCCTATACACTAAATATGTAACTAATAGCCTAGCTTAGCATACATTAGAGGGAAACAGCAAGGATGGAACCCTGAAACCATCTTTAATGGTTACACATACATGCACACAGCACACACAGTGAAATGTGGCCTCTGCATTTAACCCATGCTAGTACTAGGAGCAGTGGGCAGCTATTGCACAGCACCCGGGGAGCAATGGGAGTGGGGGGTGTCCCGTGCATTGCTCAAGGGCACCATGGCAACTGCCACTCCAAGTAGCAGTCCACACTCCATATTTTAGGTCTGTTCGGGGACTTGAACCGGCGACCCTACAGCTCCCAGTGGAAGCCCCTACTGACTGAGCCACTGCCGGACAAACCAGACTCTTCAGGGTCTCTTGCCGTGCTTCTTAATGTACTTGGTAACTCTTTTGCGTCATTGTTAAATGTGAAGTCAGCTCAGGCCTCGCACTGCGGTAACGTGTGCCAAGAGATCTTCAATGTCCACCTTGCTTCTGCCGTAGCACTAATACAGGAGCAGTGACATGCAGGTGGCGGCGGGCGTTAACGCAGTTCCACAGGCATGCCAGTGGCTTTCAAGTAACGATAAAAGGAGAACTGCCCGTCTTTATGCAGTTCAGTTAAGTGTTAAATTCATCTGTTAAAAATGGCGACAAATTGGCAGAGCAACATAGCAATGTGTGGATAGAAGGAGCTAATGCTAAGCTAACTAAGCTAATGAATAACATATTCTCTTTTTGTTAATGAATCCCCCTAAATACTACACGGTCCTTTAAAAGCTGCATGACATTCCTTTGCAAGTCTCTCTTCATGTTAAGTGAAAGCCAGCATTAGGGCTTATTGTACTGGAAAATGCCTACAGCCATATTGGGCACAGTGGGACTAGAGATGGCAAATCCGGATCATTTTATGGACTCGGAGTCTTCTGAGTCAATCATTGAAGAGATCCGGATCATATGAGTCAGCATGACCAAGACCGTAGAAATCCTACCGGTGAAACCGAAAAGTTGTTGCATTTAACCAGCATATTAAACTAACGTTACATTAACCTCCGCTACACAGTGTCTTTTGCTTTAATAAAACATGTGTGTGTGTGTGCATTTTAAAAAATAAGTGTTTTGCATTATATGTATATAGTTATTTTAATATGTTCCTGTACTTAAGCTAATTTTGCACAATTGTGTTTTCATTTAATAATAATAATAATAATAATAATAATAATTGTATAATTACATTTTATATATTCTAACTGTTTTGCAATTTTCTATCATTTGTTTCTTTTTGTGTGCCATGTTCAAAATAAACGAGTTTCCAAGTAAGATCCTTATTGGAAATGCAGATATTATTACAGGAGACTGTTGCACAACATGACCATTTTGTTAGAAGTCTACACTGAAACTTAATTTAGAGCCGGAAAAATCGCGGGATCCGTGAATCCAGGTCAATGATCGAGAGAGACCAGTAGCCTACGAGAACTCAGAGCCGTAACATATAGCAGGCAGCAGATCCAGAGATCCAGCAGACTCGTCCCCATGCACGAATCTACAGCAGACTCAGCCCCTCCTCCGGCTCGCACGGCTCCCGCGAGTCCCACGGCTCCCGCGAGTCCCACGGCTCCCTCGACGAGTCGCAGCAGACTCAGAGATTTGCGGACTCACGGCTCACTCACGGCTCCCGCGAGTCCAACGACTCACGGCTCACTCACGGCTCACGGGACTCTCGCGGGAGCCGGAGGAGGGGCTGAATTTGCTGTTGATTCGTGCATGGCGACGAGTCTGCTGGATCTCTTTATACAACAACGTTGTAATGTGATTGTACACGTTATAAAGAGAGTAAAGAGTGACGCAATTTATAGTTTTAATTGTTACGTCACATCAGGTGTAGGACTCAAAGGACTCGGGTTAATCGAGAGGGAGACTCGTCACGACCGGCTCATTACTAGGATCCGGGTTAATGATCCGGATGAATCATGACTCGCCCATCTCTAAGTGGGACATTCATTCCACAGAACATGTGCCTAAACACACATGTTGATGTTGCTGCCTTATCAGTGACAGGTACAACATAGCAGTGATTCAGTCGACATTCCTTTTGTATTCTTTCAGATACAATCTGGCTCTTTCTTGGGGAAGGAAGGAGTGCTTTATTATTTGGAAGAGCTCAAATTCAAACTGTTTCAGTTTGAAGAAAAATAAATCACTACACCAACATCCCTGTTTGACTGACAAGCGATCTGTGACAAGCGCAGTGCGAAAGCATCACACAAAGGAGCCTCCATGGGAGTTTAAAAGCGGGTCCTCTAAACTGAAGAACAATTGCTCAGCTCACAATGCCACCCTGCCGGCAGAGAAACTGGCTTTAAATTGGATTTCAGTCTAATCCGCATTCTGTCTTTGTCCCTATGTCCTTGGTTGTATTCAGATTTCAGAGGGTTAACTGGTAAATCGCCGATGCTGGAGTGACGGAGTGATAGCTTTTTCATATAGCCGCCGTTAAGCTGGTGAGACTACACTGAACTGCAGTGAGTTTATAATCAATGCAGAGGATTTCTATGGGGAGAAGGGTGGACTAAGGCTATGCTAACACTCTGATGTTTGTGCGCAGAGCTGGTGAGCCAGTTCCTCCTCACTATTAACCCCAGGGTTTATCGATTTCTTGTTCGCAGGGACGATGTGCCCACACACTGCTCATGACACTCGCTGACTGAGAGGCACCTACACACACAAGCTGTCGGCCGTGTTGACATCGTCGCATTCCTCTGGGTCGCCTGGGCAGCGGAGACTCGATGTGTATGGTAGGGCTGTCAATGTCTGGCCGACTGGCTCGGGTAAGTGGCTGCGCTGCTGCAATGTAGTCGATAATATCCCCTGCTATTTAACAAGGCCCAGCCACAGAGCCGGGTCAAACGCCCTTTCATCGTCTTCCAAGCTTTTGTTCTAGCGAGGCTGGATCGATGGAACAAAGCTGATGATATGCGAGCAACCGCTCCGCACACACATATATGAGTGTGCTCATTTAATTCTGCTCAATTAAAGGATATAGCAGTGATTCTGTCCTCATTAGGACGCATCTAAAGCCCACCAAAACTCAACATGTGTCTAGCCAAGTGAAGTAGGCCAGTGACCCATTTTGAGGCATAAGGCGTACAGCTTTAATATCTTAATCAGTACTTTAAGCAACTATAGGCTTGTTGGGATTGCGATTAAAAGCTCAGATTGGCTTGACATCATATCTCTCATGTGGATAGTGTTTAGAAGAGAGATAACACTGGCTGTGCCACGAGAGCTATACATAGGCGTCTTTGTGTTTTATCCAATAAAGCTCCAAAGTGAGCGGCACTAAAGTGAAGCATACATCATTAAGTTATACAGCACAGGGAACCAACGGAGAGGTTTGGATTATCAACAGGGGAGCAAGACTCATAACATATTATTGCAACGTGTCACGGCAATGTCCGATAGCAGTAGGTCTCAACCCGCAGTTTAATTAAAGCTGCGTCACATTAATTGAAACATGGACCAACCACTGTTTCCAAAAAAATACTCTAATGGCGATTTAATGAACAGAAACAGTTTCCAACAACACGCCAAACAAGTTGCCAATGGGTAACGTAGTCAACAGGGGCCGAAGCCAACCGTCTGCGTGGAAGTCACGCTCCGTCATGGGGGCCCAAGCGCGGGCTGCTCACCTCCCACGAGTGCTTCCTTTCACTGCTCCCCTTTCATATTGTAATGGTCACGGTGGCCTGTGGCTGCGGCGCTAACCTTTTAGAGTGTGGGACGCATTATTCCTGACACAATGGACGCAATCTCACGCTTTAAATCTGTCCTCCCCTCTTCACGCCTCCTCCTCGGTTTGCTTTTTACCTCACCAGCTCTTGGGGGACGTCCCTTGTTGCCCTCTTTCCTCCGCTCTCATTTCACTTTGTTTCTCTTCCTCTGTTTAAACGATCCATCATCCCTGCTTAATGAAACCATTCCAAACCTCTTTTTGTATGCAAATGTATCATATTGTAACCGCATATGAGACTCGCTCGCAGCATGATATGCTTTCTGTGCGTTCTCCTGACTGTGAGTGCACCTGCTCTCGTGTGTGTGTGTGTGTGTGGCTGGTGAAGCAGGTGCTGCGTCCACCTTCGAGGCGAGGCGGTGGGAAGTCGCACACAAGCCAGTCTGGGCGCTTGCCTGCAGGCTACCAGGCTTGCAGGCTGGTAGACAGAAGCCTGCAGGCTACCAGGCTTCTGTGTGTTGCGAGCATGTGCTACACTTCCCCTCGCCTGCCACGCCCACGAGGAGAGCTCCATTATCTGCTGTTGAACTGCGCCGCCTCCTTCGCCCGGCTTCCTACAGGCGGTGTCAACGACTCGGGGCTAAAAGGTGATGGGAGAGGGGGGAGTGGTGTATAATTTGTTGGTTTAGGTTACAGCTGCCGCGGTGATAACTGCACTGTAGTGGCACAGTCCCGCGGAGTCCTGTGGGGGCCAGCGGAGCCAACATCAAAGAGCTAAACAGCAGCACTGGGGGGGAGCTAGTAAATAGGCAGACATGTTCACACACACACACGAGAAAACTCTTCCTGCCTGCACAAACATGGCATAATCACATACAACAAATACATTGCAGGCTCTTTGACTCCCAAGGAACAAACAGAAAACTCCACACATGTTCCCACTGTTCTACAACGTGAATCAAAGCCATTGAACTATGCCTGGAGGTCCTGAGAAGTGGCCCAGGTGAGCCCTCTCGACATGCCCACTACATTATGACCATCTCCACACATGCACCCGGCTACAGCTAATTAACAGCCTATTACTATGCAGATATATTCAGGGCCAAGAGCAGCGCGCAGGCAATAAATGGGGTTTGATGAACGAGAGAGGGGCAACAAAAGGGAGACGGGGGGAGGGGGGCTAAAAAGGGTCGGGATTGGAGACGAGAAAGTAAAAGGCAGACAGGAGGAAGGTGGGAAGGCAGGGGGGGGAGGATGGAGGCAGAACAAGTGCACTTCACACTCCTTAGTACTAGATGCGTGTACTGCTGGTAATTCAGGAAGTATGGCCAATATTCACAATGTTCTTCCCTTTACAGCTTTTTTAATAGAGGACAAATGTAGTCTAAAATTAACTTCCTTGGCAATATTATCACTTAAAGCATTATTGGTCTATTTTCTTCATCTTTATTGTTTCTGAGATGCATTAAAAATGCTAAAAAAAAAAGGCAGACAAACAGAGTTTCTAAGGTTCTTAGTTATTGGTACTAGTTGTCTGTATTTCTCTTTGATTTAACTTATGTCGACACTCGTTTCCTTTTTACAAATGTCTCCTCTATCAAAGATGGATAGAAAGGAGGAGGAAACAAGCCCCACATGTATCATTTATTTGGGATATGCCAAAGTATAGAAACATTAGAATAAGTAATGCAGTCATCAATATATGCTTGGCAACAGAAATATAGATTCACTTTGAGTTTGCCACGGATGCATCTTCTTAGCAGGTGCATCGACACAACGTGCAGATACCGTCAGTACATGAGAGATGTGAGTCTGTGCCAGGCTGAGGAGACTGAAGAGAGAGAGTAACGGCGACTTTAGAGCAGTAGCCAAGAGTCATTTAGGGAAGGACATTTTCATTTAACCTTTATTTAACAAGGCAGGTCAATTAAGAACACATTCTTCTTTTATTGTCAGGACAATCTCGCTCTGGTCCTGCCTGCCTCTGTTCTCTTCCTGTGGAGGTTCAACTGAAATGCACTGGCATTTAGAGACAGAGCCACTTCATCTTAGAAAAAAACTATTTCTGGTTAAATATTGCAAATGCCGTTACAGGAAAGGGAACACCCAAAAGCATTAAACAACCTCTTAATAGTATAGCTTTTGCAATGTTAAAGGCTACAAATTGCATTTTTAAAAAGGACTATTCTTCAATCCAGCCTTATTTGTCGTGTACAACACACTGCACCATGCATACACAGCACAACAACTCGCTTTAAAAGCAGTGCTGCAAAGCCAATCAGTATATCAATGCTTAAAATATGGATAATTCATTTCCAGGAAACACGACTGACGTGTTTTAAGATCCGAAAGCTTGGCTGCTCTCCTAGGTCCTGCATGGTTAAGAATCGATGTATTATTTCACTCACCAGTACTCCCTTTATTGCTTGAGATTTAATTAACTAATTGATTTGTAAAAAGCTTAAATACATTGAATAATGAATTAGCAAAGGTTGCATGCTGCCCTCTACGTTACAGGAGTCATGTGCAGGCCAATATGTGAGCACTACTGCTTTTGAGAAAGGGCCGCAGTCCCCCCTCTATTGATCACTGCTTCCCACCAGTCTGCATCTTGCAGGGCATATCTAATTCCACTTCATGCACACTTGGCAACAAACTTTTACCTTTGGAAAAAAAAAAAAAGACTTACGATTGGTGGACGCTGCAGTTGTAGAAGATAAAGTCAACGCTGGCAAACTTCTTCCCCGTCTCTTTCGACTTCAGATACAGCTTTATAATGCGTCGGTCACCTACGGAGTCACAAAACACTGTGTAACCATTGCTTTTCTTCTTGTACAGTCATCCAATATCTCTATAAAGTACAACAGATGTTATCTTATAAAGTCAGTATATGGAAAATGTTTCATGAAGCCAGGATCAGGCCCAAGCCCAGGCAAGACATTCGGAAATGTTAACTGCCTCATTTTTGGAGTTACTTGTCAGTTCTTGTACAGCTGACATTTTGGAGCCGTAATATAACGCTAGTAATAATAGCTGAGTCAATAGAATTTTAAAAGGAAAGCTGCTCAGCTGTCCATATGCATTTATGGGTTTTGTGCATTAAGTTAGTGAATCAGCAGTTTCTCACGTTAATAATCACAAAGAAATGGTTGTATTTAAGGAGCAGATTGACTCATGTTTCTCACAGTTGAATGAACAGGCTGAATGAAGCACACTTTCTATTTTGGACACCATCAAACAAAACTGTTCAACCGAGAAGCACATAATGAAGCACTGCCTTTTTTTTCCTCTGAGACAAAGGTTTAAAAGTTAAGAGCCTGAAATGTGACAAAACCATACAAAAATCAGCATGTGCAACTTCGAGAAACCCAGTGAACCTGAAGCACTCCCACGTTCACAACTGTGTTAGCCTAACTTATTTACTGCACCGAGTATATGATGCCCCAATCGGAAAGATATAAATGAATAGCCTAATGTTGAATGCTAACAAATATAGCCAGTTAGCTAAAGTGACAACAATATCAAAGTAATTATGAATCAACTTTATAACTGCTGCAGTTTATTGACACAAAGTCAAAATAAACATCGCCATGCAATGTCAATGTCGTATTTGCTACCAGCTAACCAGCTAACTGGCTATAGGCTATAGTTAACGTTTTTATTTTTATGACTGTGTATTTCTAGTGTCTTAAATGACAGCATCGTCCTACAGTCCTCTTTATCATGTTTGTGGATTCAGCTAACTCAAGCTCACAGGCTAATGTAAGGCTATTGAGCTTGACAACTTAAGAGAAAAGGGGGTACCTGATTAACTCTGAAAGATTAACAAGACAAACATGTCGCTGATGACGATGACCTAATGTTTTATAAGACAAATATATGTTAGAGGGGGTAGGACCAGCAAAGTTGTTTTAAGCTTCTTCTTGCCCCTGTTGAACATGAACAGAGACTATCTGAAAATTATTTTTATTTTTTTTGGTTTGTTATTATTTGTTTTTTTAGTACTTTGTTATAATTATTAATCTGAGTGAAAAAAAGAGAATATATATATATATTATTGTTATATTTTGTTGTTTCTGACATGTTCAATAAATTGACTAAACTATCAACTATCAACTCTGAAGAATTATGAAAAGTGAAAATAGGGGAAAAAAAGATTTTTAAAAAGGGGCAATTGAAACTTACAAAATAAAAAGTATATTTAGTTAACTTCTCTGATTCTGAAAATAAATGATAAAATAACATAAAATAAAGACATGTGCTCTTATCTCCACGTTATTTAACAAATTGTAGATTCATTCATTTGACACACTCCTATGATTATAATAAAATGATAATTCATTCTCAAAATGGACATTTAGCAACAGGTAGATTCCACAACAGAGCACACTTGTCATACTGTAGTAAAAGTCAGTTATTGTGATCCCACACCATAATTATACAATTCAACAATCGATGCACATGATGTGATTTGGTTAGGTTTCGACATTTTGTTCTTTACCTTGGTCTCGAGTGATGGGCAACACTTCTTTTGTCGAAGGGGACAGGCAGAAGATCCGTCCCCCGTAGATGCGTCCTTCTGTCTCTACATAGTCCTCAAAGGAGCAGTTCACTCCAGCAGACAAACTGGGCACATTCTGTGCCTGAAGTGACAACTAGAGGAGGAAGGGAAGCAGACAGGAGAGGGTGAGGGGCAACATAACGTTAATGTACTATTGGTGATGCCATTAGCAAGATTTCAATTGTCCGACTCAAATACGTGCATATATGTGACTCTTCAGCTTACAAATCAAAACAATTGACGAACTGCCAGCTACTGTATGACTCAAGAACACGCTTCATTACATCTAATTTCACATTCATCTTGCTCATGTGTGCTGTCTATCTTCCTTTCTTCCACGTCTACCGGTTTGACAAACACACACTCTGACACATATCAACACACTGTACCTGCACTTCTGACATGGTGACGGAGACGGTGTCAGGTTGGACCGAGAGTCGCACGCACTGCTCCACTCTGGTGGTGAAACGCTGAGGCTCCTCTGCTCGCTCACAGCTGTCCTTCCTCGAACATCTGAGTGGAAGATACAACAGTCATGACTCCATTCAAAAACGGTTTGGCAAGTATTTAGTTCACTTTTACTTGCCATGTTAAATCCACACTAGTCATTACTATTGGTTGAGATAAATTGCATGTTGTTTGTAGAAAGATTGGCATTGGTACCATCATAAGCCTCTTCATTAGGGAGAGATAGCACAGTCTCCATCATTAAACCAATATGTATGTATACTTAACGTGAGGTTGCCTTAACCAAAATGTAGCCCTGGTTTACAGTGGATTAAGTGCACTTATACATTATTAAAAGACTATCACTATGGCAGACAACCAAACACACACCATAGTTCAGTACAACAGTCACATATAGAGCCCAGCACACAGCCAGAGAAACAAATAAATGCGGCATGGTGTTAGCTCAGGCGATCACAATGCATTAGCTGATTGGCACCAGCTGCTCAGTCATGCCTCACCATCAGAGGCTCATGCATCTGGTTGGCTATCAGCTGACTAGTAACATCCAATTAATTTAACACAGGTGCACATGGTGGTGTTTAAAATCTGACACCTCAATAACTGTGATAGCTCATCATGCCAAACGTACCTATGTGCCAATCATTTGGTAATGCAGACTTTAGAAATATTTGGGTTACTATATATTTACAGTATATTGTCTGGCTGAACACATACAAAGTTCACAGTCTAAACGATGTAATGCATGATTAATGGTGTATAAACCACGTGAATTTATATCTATTCACATATAACCTAGTGTATGTCGTTGCTATCCATGACAAATGATGTATGTATACAGTGCACCAAAGTAAGCACCGATTTGAAATCGTTGTTGAAAGAGAGTATCAGTAGAAGTCCCATTTATTTCATTTGGTGAGTGGGTCAGAAAACAATGTCATTTCACCAAGGGGGCAGCTGGTAGCCCATCATAAAAGTAATAGAAAATAATGTATTTATGACCATTTTCATAAACAAAGAATGAGGGAAGGACTTCTAATATCGACGACTTTGACATTCAAAAAATGTAATTTCCTTACACATGTATGAATTCATAAGATCACAGTGATTTTAAGTTTTTTTTTTTGCTGAACATAACGGCTTAAGAGACCACACATTGTGTATTTTTTGTTGACACACAAAGCAGCTCCACATAATACTACTTGTCACAACTTAACATTATCTGCAGAGAGCCCACATAATCTAACCAATGCAATGACATAATGAATTCAACAAAGCAAACAGTATATGCACTTACACGTTATGCAGCACACACCAGCCACAGTGAGGGTCCCCTGCTCCGAGACAAGTTCCACAGGAGCTGTACTGCTCACAGCTCTCCACCGGTACGCGGGTCACCTGGAATTAAAACACACACGTAGAAATACACACTTTGTTAATATTGCACGTAAACCCTGTTCACACCACCTTCAAACAGCTTATACCATATAGGCCTGGTGTACGCAGGATCTACCGGAGGTGTCCTGTGCCTGGAATATGAGATTAGGAGGGAACAAGCCCACTGTGACTACTGTATCAGAGATAAACAGCTCTGGAGGTGCTGCTTAGAAGTCCACACTGCGGCATACCAGGCTAGCTAGAGGGGGAGAGTAGAGGTTTAAACACATGTAAACACACACTTGGGTTAAGATGACCTCCCCTGACAAGCATCTCTTTGTGATATAGTATGTATTGTTCTCCAGTGGATCAGGAAACACTGATACATGCAGGCAGCTTAAAATACTAAAAGGTATATAGAAAATGAAAATAGCCCTCAGAAATCTTACTTACTTTACTTATTGTTAAAACCCTTTAAAAATAAGATTGAGCCTCCTGATCACTCATTTGTAGTGTAGTGTCTTCGGCCATCCTAAACTCGCATTAACACCATATCCCAACGTGCATTGCGGCCAAAACATCCAATCACCAAGCTTCAAGCTGAGGATCTTGGGTAATCAGTTTAGTGGGTGTGTATCGCAATGATGGTCGAAATGTCCCTTATAGGCCTACAGTACGTCTGTTTCTGGTGACTTTATTTTGAAATTCAGTTCCTGAGGAACAGCTAAAAAGCCCAAGATTATAGAATTAAACGAATAAATAAAAACAAGGATACGTGTGTGTTATTGTTGAGTAAATAACAGTGTGTTATGTAGTACATAATAATAAATTAGAAGGAAACAAGATTGAAAAAATACAGATTTCAGTATTCTGAGGCTCTGAACCCCATTTCTTCTCCTCGTGGACGGCAAAAAACGTCCGACATTATACGATTTAAAATAAAAACAATAATCGTGGCTTGGTATTGAGTAAGAACATGTTTTTATGAACCACACAGCTTCCGGTCTACCAAGACCCGAACGGACACTAATAAGTGGTGCAGGCACGAAATGTGGCATATCACGCAACACTCGCCTCAGAACTCAATGGGAACGGTTGGTGTATCATATGCACGGAAAATCGTACTTCTGCGTATATATCTATTGCACGCATTTCCAATGTGTAAAGTCGTGTCATGTGTACGCAGACTGAAGACAGTGGGTTGGTAAGTAAATCAACACTCTAGAGTTGTTTGGATAATTGACTCCCTGTTTCAACACCAACTCGTTTTGAATAATAACTATCTTGGAGTTGAATGACACTTAATATGAGTTGAAACAACTCCATTATTTAAATTCCCAACTCCAACACTGAAAATATAACACTTTTGATTTTTCTGTGATTATGTATTATTTTAATATTTTATTTACATATGAACTTAGAAAGGGTTAACAAACATCTGTTCTTGTGATAGGACTATACAAAAGGACTACGCTTGCTTACCGTGTGTGCATTTCTTACAAAGAATATGCTATTGTCCAGTGCTGTACATAACACCATCAAGATAAGCATCAAGAGTCACTCCTTTTGTCCGCTAAATCTCTACTGGCTGCCATCTGTGAGTCTGCATGACTAAGATACGATGAAACTTTAATGATCTCTGGGGAAATTGGAGAACTTGCGTATTAACAAGGACATCAAACAGTGCTGTCCAAATGTAGCTGCTGCTTCAACTGCAAACAAAGTAAGATGAGATTACATTACATTTAGCTGACGCTTTCATCCAAAGCGACTTACAATAAGTGCGTTCGACCAACAAGATACAAACTTGAAGATTAGGGAGGGAGAGTGCATAATCATTCAAGAAGTCCATTTCCACACAGTTGTCTATACACTTGTCATGAAACGTGTTTTCTGCTGCTGTTTGCATGTTCACCACCCACCATCTGTCTGCTCTGTCATCAGCGAGTTACCTTGACTTTCACACATGTAAAATATTTTAAAGTTGAGGAATTATCCCTTAAGAAAGCTTTTTGAAATGCTTAAATCATACCAGTCACAGACTCCTGTCTACTCTGTGTCTGTTAGATCTCAATAAAGCAGCAGTGTATCAGCATCCATGTGTTAGATCTCATCTTGGGGAAGGATTTTGTTTGTGACAGACGTACAGGCAGACAGGATAGTGCCTCAGGGGAACACGCATACACCTGAGAAAGTTACAATGTGGACCAAATGAAGAGTTTGACCCAATTGATATGGGGCAGTTATTCAATACTTAAATAATCCACTGAACGACAGACACACTTACATACACATGCACACCTCCAGCAGCCTTAGTCAGGTGAAGTACGCTGGAAGGTGGTGAGGGTGAATTCTAATGGCAGCTGCAGGCACCGCAGTGTAGGAACCTTCAAAGTGGAAACTCTTCCTTCATGCGCCTTTTTTTCAAATTCTCAACCTTCAAACAGGGAATCAGGCTCTTTTCATGTCCTTTGCTTGAACAACCGCTGCATGATTAATCAAATGCATACCTTGATTTCATGTCACTGTATGCTATCAAACATGTTATTCCCTCTATTAATTTAAATACATGTAGCAGGCTCTGCTGCCCTCCTGCAGAGTGACGATTCATTAATTTGTGTCTGTTCAAGTTATCAAAGACTGAAATATATCCATAACTATTTCACACACTGGCATGATATTTGGTAAAACATTCATGGTCCCCAGAGGTGGACCCTTGCTTATCATGTTGTGCCACCAGGATGCCAAATGTTTCACTTACAAGGTGAAATATTTCATAATATGCTTGATAGTGTGCCGCATAACATTCAAACATTCATGATTCTCCGACTTTGAATCAGATTGGATGACGCTTGTTTCCTACAATTTAATTCCTAAACAAAAAAACTGCCATTTTAATATTGGTATTGAGGGAAACATACTTTCTCAGTGTTATGGATGCAGTTTTCACATTCACATTAAACCATAAAAAGCAAAAATGCTAAAAAGAAAACGACTTCTTAAGTTAAGTAAAATATTGTATTTTGGCTTTAAATAAGTATGTTTGAAGTTACGCATATACAGAAAAATACTCAACATTGACTAGGTGTCTACACAGGACACAAACACCATGTCTCGTGGTGCTTTCATAGGAAAACTACACTGTTTGAAGACTGTCTGTGTGCACAATTTGTATACATTGTGTAATGACATCTCCTTTATTTGTTTTCCCTTTTGTAGTAGGTATGTATGCTCCTTAGATGTTATTATTTATAAAGTGGCATCCCTAGAAAGCTTTTTAAAAACACAACTCTCAACTAGACACCGGCAAAAACCCTCCATTTCATCCTCCGAATGTTTACCTCACTCTGATGTAAACAGTTGGGACACAATAGCTTATGGCAGATTCATAGCATGATAATAGTAACCTGTGTCTGATAACTATTATAATGCTACCATTACCAGGCCTCTCACAGGACACCAAATAGCAGCAAATTGCAGTCATTACTAGCGCTAGGACAAATACTATGCTAGATATAGAGCCTATGATAGAGGAGGGGGGGGGGGAAATGTGTCACACTCAAGCACAATAGCCAGGGAGAGAAGTTTATTCAATGGGGCTTTGTGGTAGTGGGCAGGATGATGTATTCCAATGGAACAGTTCAATTATTGAGTTTTAGAAAACAGATAATAGGACGGTAAGCAGGAGATGCTTGCTTAATCTTTGTCTTACTGAGGTGGCATGGGAGCGTGTGTGTGTGTGTGTGTGTGTGTGTGTGTGTGTGTGTGTGTGTGTGTGTGTGTGTGTGTGTGTGTGTGTGTGTGTGTGTGTGTGTGTGTGTGTGTGTGTGTGTGTGTGTGTGTGTGTGTGTGTGTGTGTGTGTGTGTGTGTGTGTGTGTGACGGTAAGTAAGAGAGAACCACCTTTTAATATTAAATATGGCATATCCATTCCTGGCCTATTTGCTGTTGCAGAGGGGAACACATTCATTATGTGGACAGTGGAGGGAGGCGGGGGAGGAAAGTGGCAGGGGGAATGAGGTGGAACAAGATAGAAAGAATGATATCAAAATTACCTTTTTAAACATTAGTTAGCACTTTATATTAAGGTACACAAATTAACCATCAACTAGTTGTTAATTAACATGGATATTAGCAGTATTTTGGCTCTTTATTAGTCATTACAAAAACAAGTATTAATACCTTATTCTACATGACCATATTCTACAAGTAATAAGCCATTAGTTGAGAGTTTTTCCTCAATAACCCTCTAATTAGCAGTGGCGTTTTTTCCTGGAGGCCAAGGGAAGCCAGGCTATTTTTTCGGATTGTAGTTATAATTTTAATAAATAAATAAAAATACTTTGTTTAGTTTACACATTTTTTTGTTGTGTGTTGCTGCCGGCACGTCTCTCCCCCATTCTCATTGAGTATTTTACAAAGCGTGAAATAGCGCCCCTCTAGATGTTATGGTAAAACAGTAGATTGCACTCTTTTGCGAGAGGAGGCCAGCCGAAATAGAGTGGCGAAGTCCCTCCCCTTCCGGTGGAACTCCATGGGACCTTATTTAAAAAAAAGTATGTATTGAAGTCAATGGAGAGAGAAAGATTATCTTTCGATCCCGTTTGAATTGTGCCACGAATTACACATATGATGTTTGTCAATTTAAAAGATAATTTTGCAAGTCAAAATAAAAAAGTGTCGTAAAACTGTGAAGTAACACATTTGTTTGTGTGAAACCCTCAATGAACTACAACTCTGGTCTCGCAGAACAACACACGTCACCAAGATGGCCGTCACTACTGTCTTGTCAACAAAACGATTGACTACCCTCACTATCACCACAATGAAACACGTCCAGAAGAATGGACTCTGGATTCTCTCTGAACTGCCTGGTATTTTTAATGTTTCATTTCAACCATTTGTGCAGATAGCATGAAGTAGAAAAGATCGGCGATCGCTGATGCTAGCGTTAGCATTTCTCCCCCGGGCTTAAATTGTGTATTATAGAATGATCACACCGGTGACAGTACTCTTCAAAGGGTTCACGAAATATGACTACTACTCTTACTGTTTAACATTTTGGGTTACTTAATGTTCCTTCATATTAAGGCTAATAAAAATGACAAGGCTGTAATGCTAACTAACGTGCTAGCTACTAGCTAGGTAGCTAACTTGATCCAGCCACTTCTGGTCCTTTCATCAGACGGGAAGCAAAATAACGAGCAAGACCCATTGCTGGTATGATAACAACCTGGTAATAAGCACACAGGCATCTTGTTAAAGTTATCTTATCTTAGCTATCTCTTATTTAGTGGAGGAAAACAATTGTGACATCACTTACGCGACTCTGGGATTTGTAGTTTTTCTAGTTGCGTATTTTCCATAGTCTTATATTTCAACAGTGTTACGACAAACTGTGACTTTTTTGACATGGAAATTATTTTTTAAGATTGACAAACAACATATGTGTAATTCATGGCACAATTCAAACGGGATCGAAAGATACGTTTTCTCTCTCCATTGACTTCAATACATAATTTTTACGAAATAAGGTCCCATGGACCGGAAGTAGATGGGCGTGACTTCGCCACTCTATAGGCTTCCCTTGGTGAAAAAAAATGGAGGGATTGACCAATCAGACAAGGCTCACGTCATGCCCCTGCCAACCTGTGATTAGTCAGGGCCATGCCAAGGGAAGCCAGAGGCGGCTGGCTTCCCTTGCCTCACAATCCAATCAAATCGCATCAACTTAGTGTTGCAGTGACGCGTCCTAAAACCCGGAAGTAAGCTGCGCTCGGTTTCCCTCGACAAAAAAGCAATGGGATTTCTCCATAGGATTTTGGAAAATAGCTTGAAATAAGGTCAGTGGAAAATGAACCTGTTAGATAAATGCACGTTTTGTTCAGTCGGATAATATCCACATGTCTACCCTACTTTTATAATTTTCGAATCTTAAATCTAATCGATAGATAGATAGATAGTGTCACTGCACCACTCTCACCGCCGTTAGAAAGTAGCAAGCAACTGAAGCAAGTGCAATTATGGAGAATGGAGATTTGGAGTATTTAATCAAAAATAATTGTACTAAACTTCCGCTACAGCAGCAACAACAAATAAAATCTGATGACAGGCCAATGCCCAAACTGGAGCTGTGTACAGCGAGAAAAAAAGGAGTGAATCGGACGTAAAACGTTAAAGGTCTCCTGATTTAGTTTGTGAATGAATGCTTATTAGAGTTTGGGCAGGAGAGTGTGTACGGACCTGTCGGTTAGATAACAGACGTGTGTATGTCCTGCATCTGTATGATACAAATGTGTGTAAAATGATACCAGGTGTTGTAATCACTCATCTGGTTATGTTATTACATTGACCACCACACCCCCGACCCAAAAGAAAGGACGTATTATTGGCTTCCCCTAATTTTTTTCCCATGTCACGCTACTGCTAATTAGTGCTTATTTATTGCAATAAAGGAAGTTGTTGTACATGAGTTTTGGTCTTAATATGCTCTGCTCAATATGGGCCTAATAAGGCAGTAGGGCGGCAATCCAATCCGATTGGTTGTACTTTTTACAGTACTATGGCTTCCACAGATGACATTTTTTTATGGATTTGTTGTCAAAGCACTTAAGATATTCAATGCTATCGGGATGTTAAGAGCATTCCATGGAATATAACAAAAAGAGTACCTCGAGCCGGTTTCGGAAACTTACCTACCCCACCTTTAATAAGTGTTTTATAATGACTAATACAGAGCCAATATACTGCTAATATGCTAATATTAACAACTAGTTAATTTGTGTACCTTAATATAAAGTGTTACCAAACATTAATTTCAGCCTTTAATCTAATAACGGGAGGTGATTGTGGACAGAAGAACATTGCAGGATTCATTTTTTGTTCCAGAGTGGAGGGGGAGCGCAGTGGAGATGATAGGGAGAGTTTATTACAAATAAATAACAGCTACAAATGAGCCTCTCTCATTTGGGTCATGATAAAGAGGCTCTTAATTTGCCTAGTGGCAGATGAGAGGAGGGGAGTGGGGGGGTGAGGGATGCAGGGAAGGATGGATGAGAGAGACACACAAATGTAATTGCGAATGATGTTTCATTCCACATATGGGTCCGTGCGGTTGCAGCGAAACGCAGCTATAGGCCCGGCTGTAATTGTCCATTCTGTATAATATGGGGGGTAATATAAGGCGCTATTACTGCACAATAGGCTGATGGATGGGTTATTCTGCAAACCAGCTGGATTTTGAGACTAGCCATACAAATGCACATGTACGCAGATAATAAACACAGATGTGCAATTTAGCTTATGCACATTCTGGCGTAAGTATTTGCACATAGATATTATCTGCACATGTGAGTTCATAAATATGTGGATATAAATTACAATTCAACAAAAACAAGATTGTCGCAACATGCACATTATTTACGCACACACACTTATTATAGAAAAACTAAAGTAGCTTCTTCTATTTTTTACAACATTTTCTTTTAATTGGTTTTCCAATTACCTTCCTTTCTCATGTTCTCTTTGCCTCTGCCTGTCTTTCTGTTTCGCTGTCATCTGTTGTAAATTTGACTGGACACACCGAAAAACACAACAGATCACATAGATCACAACGAGACATGGAAAGACACAACCTTGGAGGAAATACATCGAGGGAGGAGAAACTGAAGAAAAACATAAAGAGGTTATCTCTATCATTAGCCTTTAATAATGTTTTTTTTTTTTTTATAAGCTCTCTAACCACAGACGATGAATATCATCCTGATAATAAATGCACAGTGCCAAACTTGCAGTTTTATATCCAGCTAGTGGAAACACAACACGTTTGACAGTGAATATGATCAACACAACCTGAAAAGCCACGATAATTTTCTCCTACATTTTTTGACATATGGGAAATAACTGTGGTCTGGCTCTCCCAACATACACACGGTTTGATTGGCTAGCGCTTGTACTGTCAGATTTGCATATGCGGGATTTGATTGGCTGACGCCTCCGTCGAGGTGGCAAAAGTAGAACATTGCTCTACTTTTGCAGCGAGCACCGCGAGAGAAGCTACGCTTTGCTCCCACAATGCAGTTGGGCGAATCGTGACGTCACCCCATTCAAAGTGAATGGGCAGAAGCATTGAAGCGGCAACGCACGCCGCCGTGTGTAGGAGCCGTACACATGCCGCAGTTTTTGCGTGGCTGTGTTTTATTTGAAAGCCCAGTGGCAATCTGTTCATCTGTCATACTGATCATACAGTCAATAACTTTGTTGTTATTAGCATCTGGTTAGCTAGCTATGCTAACGAATATAAGAAGCTTTTTCTACAACCAGCTTTTAACTTCAACATTTAAAAAGAATCTTCCAGGGGGAGCATGCCCCCCGGACCCCTCTAGAGGAGATTAGGTCCCCGCCCCCCACTTAAATCATGTTCACATGGATAGGAAACTAAATACATTTGGAGACATCTTGTGTCCATATCTTTCTGTTTTGGTGGTCATGCCACAACCGTGTATGTGCATGCATGCGCGAGTCATGGTAAGATATCTGGACTAAGAGGTTGCTTTTTCTTTGCACAGCATCATAGAAAGGCGAAATGAATGGGCTGTGATTTTTGTATTTGGTAGACTCATCAGAACAGAGTGGGCGAGCTGACCAATCAGAGCACAGTGGGCTCACATGGAGGGGGGGGGGCAGGAGCTCCAACAAGCCGTGTAGGACAGAGAGTGAATACACATACTATACAGAGATGCTGAGAAACCAATGTGAGTTTGGAAAAGTGCACAATATAAATATATTCTAATAGACCTCGACAATGGAATTATGATCAGTAGAAATGGCCATGACATGGGACCTTTAAGAAATACACACACATAAACAGTTTAGTTATTTCACAGATGTATTTATCCCATTCCCTTGTTCAAACTCAAGTCACTGTGTTCCTCTCAGCCACATTAAGACATCTCTCTCTTTGCCTCGCTGTCGGTCTCTTTGACCAGCTAACAAATCATATTCTCATCAGCCTATCACTCACCTCTCAGCTTTGACAGACTGTCTGTCAGTGTGTGTGTGTGTGTGTGTGTGTGTGTGTGTGTGTGTGTGTGTGTGTGTGTGTGTGTGTGTGTGTTCGTGTGTGTGTGTGTGTGTGTGTGTTCGTGTGTGTGTGTGTGTGTGTGTGTGTGTGTGTGTGTGTGTGTGTGTGTGTGTGTGTGTGTGTGTGTGTGTGTGTGTGTGTGTGTGTGTGTGTGTGTGTGTGTGTGTGTGTGTGTGTGCAGAAAGGACAAGGACTTTGGCAGATACCATGGTATTCAAAAATATGGATGCGTATATCACGCCAAGTCCTTTCTTTGGGTATTTCCAAATACTATATTTCTTTGGGTATTTAAGAGCCTTTGCCTAGACATTTTTATCACCCTTTTTATTTTTTTTATTAATTCTATCGTGTTGTGTAATGTTTATTTATACTGTTCATGCTCACTACTTGTAGCACTTCGGGATTTGCACTCAAATATGAAGTGCTTTATAAATGGAACTCATTATTATTATTATTATTATTTCACAGCTCATATTAGCTAGTCTTTAATTAGTTGATAAGTGGATATATGATAACATAAATTATATACTTGAAGATGCAAATACATCAAATGGTTGATCAAATATATTCCAAAAGGCCTAAACTGTTTGGTTGTGCTGAGGCAGTGGGATGTGCACCTTCCCGTATTATAATAGATTACCAACATGAGGAAACCATATACACTGGTTCACTAACCCTCCGCACAGGCTGTAAAGGAGCATCTACTATCAACACTTTCCCAACTGTTGTCAACTGAGCTACCACTCATGTTAAAAAAAAGTCTGCTTATTGATACTGCTGGCTAGGGCTCATTAAAAGTCAAGTATTTCACTTGAACTTTAGACAGCAGCATCCCTGTAAGACAGGGGTGGGGAACCTTTTTCCTCTCAAGGGCCATTTCAATTTTTTCAACATCCTCCGAGGGCCGTACAACTGATTGACCTCTGCTTAAAAATACTAAAATCACAGCCCATTCATTTCGCCTTTCTTTCATGCTGTGCAAAGAAAAAGCAACCTCTTAATCCAGATATTTTACCATGACTCGCGTATGCATGCACGTGCACGGTTGTGGCATGACCACCAAAACAGAAAGATATTGGACACAAGATGTGTGCAAATGTATTTAGTTTCCTATCCATGTGGACGTGAATTAAATGGGGGGGGGACGGGACCTAACCTCCTCTAGGGGGGTCCGGGGGGCATGCTCCCCCGGGAAGATTTGTTTTGAAATGTTGAAGTTAAGAGCATTAATCTGGTGCACTTTGAGAGCAACATTAGGAGATCTATGGATACATCTCTCAACACATATGAAACAGAACTGTAAGCAGATTTATTTTTCTTTATGGATATTTTACAAATCACTCCCCTTTCAAACTGTATTCTTGTTTATTAATAACAACTTTTTTTTACTGTCATATAGTATATTTCATACCTGTTTACTTTATTCTCTTATTTTTTTATAACTATAATGATCATATAAAGATGTGCCTTTACCTCACTGGTTGTAGAAAAAGCTTCTTATATTCGTTAGCATAGCTAGCTAACCAGATGCTAATAACAACAAAGTTATTGACTGTATGATCAGTATGACAGATGAGCAGATCGCCACCGGGCTTTCAACTAAAGACACAGCCACGCAAAAACTGCGGCATGTGTACGGCTCCTTATGCTCCTGCTTGGAAGTGCCGGAGCGACGTTTTGGTGCTCTCCGTCAGAACTGCACTCCTGTCAGACGAGACATATACCACGTGATGACAAGTTAGGCTCGTGTTGTGTTCAAGGACCCTGACCTTGGCCAGGAAAAACAGACACTCGCTTTGTTTAATTTGTTTGTGGCCTAGATTTCTTTAATTTTTTTCTTTTTTGCGCGTGTTTATAAAATGACCTTGAGGGCCGTACCAAAATGGTCTTGCGGGCCGTATACGGCCCAGGGGCCGGAGGTTCCACACCCCTGCTGTAAGACATCAGCATGTCAGAGAAACTACAGAATTTAAATTCACAGTGGTCTCAGTGCTTTGAATAACTGCTTTAAGCAATGGTTCACCTACCCATCACTAATTTCGATTGCCCAAGAAAAACAACTACTAAGACATGCCTGAAAAATCTAATCACCAATTAGCTGACTGGGCCCAAGGGCACTTCAAGTTGATTTATGGATCCTCTCCTCATGATTCTCCCTGTCCATGTCTACGCTTACATATATTTGAGCAACTTCAGAGTTGGACAAACACCAAATAAACTGCTTAAAAAGAAGCGCAAGGCAGTATTTTTCTCCCTGACCTCCAAGAGCAGTAAACGCTGAGTGAATTGAATATGAACCTCCATTGATGTGGTGCCAGGGGTAGGGTTTCAACACTGTGCAGTACAGTCCTGCTAAGTACATCTCTGTACTGTAGCTAAATCGATACACGGAGGTACATCATCAGACCATTATGCTGCCGTCTGAGCGGCCTCATGGAGACAGGGGCGAAGGCATTTGCTGCCAACGGGTCACCTTACCAAGCTGTTTTACAAGTGGAGAGGCTTGACCTTGCCCCGCGTCTTCAGTAGTGGAAATGTGGTGGTGATGTTAGGGCAGGGGACAAGATCAGAGACCGGGCTTGGCCTCAAAGGCAGACAAGAAGTCCATTACAAACCCCCGAAAAAAACAAGTCTGTATAAAAATTCTAATGCCTTTAGAATGGAAAATATGTGAGCTTCACCTCATGGCTATATAGTCAGAACAAGACTGGTAATTATAAGATAAGTGAGTAATTTGTTACAACGGTACAGTAGAAATCAATAGATTATGAGCTGTAATCCATTTAGTCATCTACTTTAACACAATTAGGTGATGTCATGCAAAGGGACGTACAGGACTTAGACATATTTCTGTCCCGGTGACATCAACAACAGCGGGTGGTGACAGGATGAAAAATCTCTCTTGCCCTGCAGTTGTATTAGATTGGGACAATTTGAACACGTAACGAGGACACAACGGCAATGATCAAATTGATTTAATGCCATTGTTCATTTTTACGAGCACAAGTATGATATCACTGAGCAGAGAGATAAGGCAACAACTAGAGGCATGCAAAGAAACCCGGAGTAAAAGAACATCGAGAGACTGCCCGTGTGTGTGTGTGTGTGTGTGTGTGTGTGTGTGTGTGTGTGTGTGTGTGTGTGTGTGTGTGTGTGCTGTGTGCGTGTGCGTGTGCGTGTGTGTGTGTGTGTGTGTGTGTGAAGCAGAGACACAACGAGAGCCATGTATAAATCCATCTGCCGCTAATCGAAAACGTTTCTCTGGCGTTGAATCGGGCAGTTTTATGTTTTTGCAGTATGTGTGTGTGCATGCCTATATGCGAGGCAGCGCTGCTATACAGATACGCAGTCCATACGCTGCAGTCCAATCCACCACTTTTAATTGCGTGTGTGCATGCATATGGGAAAAGGTAAATTGCTCTGTCAAGCTGGGAAATGGGCTTTTTGATGTTTGAGCTCTCATCACTTGGCATTTCTATTATTCAACAAGGAGAGAATAATGGAGGGAGGAGGAGGAGGAGGAGAGGAGAAGAGGACAAACAGGGTGAAAGTTTAACTTGTGTCTGAAAGTAATTATCACAGAGAGTATGCAGTCTATATAAAGGCTGCTACACACCAACCTGAGACCAAATAACGCGTACTGAAGGCTTTTACGTAACCCCAGTTCTCAGAGAAACATGAAGTGAGATGTCTCACTATGAGATGCGCCTCAACGCGTATGCAAACAGAAGCATCAATCTCATTACGCCAATCCTGATTGGCTGGTGATCTTGACGTCAACGTCAGGGAATCCACCCACCCTTTAAGTAGCTTGCGCTACGACGCAGCGTCATTCAAAATAAGCACCTCTTCTCGCTTCGCCTTAGCAAGAAGGGCCGTCTGGTGAGACATCTCACTTCATGTTACTCTGAGAACTGGGGTTACGTAAGTGACCTATAGTTCTCATTCATAACACGTTCGATGTCTCACTATGGGATATTGAAACTCCCGTATTGCTAGACATGCTTATCTCGAAAATCACTAAAAACAACCAGAACTTAACAGGTAGAACCCTGTCTCAACACGGGACCCAGCACTGCGCGGGCCACACTTGGAGCAGAGACATCTAGCCTGTAAAAGCGGACAAAAGTGAGCGGCGAGGACCAGCTCGCTGCTGCACAAATGTCTTGGATGGAAACACCCTTGAACAAAGCCCAGGATGTAGCCAGTCCACCAGTAGAATGAGCACGCAGGCCCGTTGGTGCCTGCAAACCCTGACTCATATAAGCCAGAGCAATCGCTTCCACAATCCAGCCTGGTAACGGGCTTGCCCCTCTGAGGGTTAGCCGAGGATACAAAGAGTTGGTCATTACAACGAAACTCTTTTGACCTGTCCATATAGATGCGTAAAGCACGAACTGGACACAGCAAATTCGGCCGCTGTTCCTCAGAGGAACACAGCGGCGGAGGAAATGCCACAATGTCAATGGGGGTACATGAGCCAACCACCTTAGGTATAAAGGCAGGGTTGGGCTTCAGCAACACTCTCGTTTGCCCCGGGGCAAACTGAGTGCATGAGATGTACAGAGAGCGCATGAATGTCACTGACTCGCTTGGCAGATGCCAGAGCCAGTAACAGCACTGTCTTCAGTGACATGTGTTTCATGTCAGCTTCTTCCAGGGGTTCAAATGGAGGTCGAGTGAGCCCATCTAAAACCACTGCCAGGTCCCATAAGGGCACCAGTGACCTGGAGACAGGGAGGAGCCTGCGAGCCCCTTTCATAAAATGACAGACCAAAGGATGTTGGCTAGCCGTCTTTCCCTCAAAGCCCACATGGCATGCAGCAATAGCAGCCAGGTACACTTTGATCGTAGAGAAAGCTCTGTGTTTATCAATTAAGTCCTGTAGAAATGATAAAATCACCCCGACAGGACATTGAAAAGAGATGTGTCCTTTTTGAAGGCACCACTCCTCAAACACCCTCCACTTACAGTCATAGAGAGACCTGGAGGAAGCTCTTGCACTCTGAATAGTGTTTATCATCTTCTGAGGGAGCCCCACTGTATTCAGATTGTACCACTCACGGGCCAGGCACATAGTGCCAAGCGCTCTGGGTGTGGGTGAAAGATGCCCCCCCCCCCGCCTGAGACAGTATGTCCCTGCGTAGTGGGAGCTGCCATGGCTGCCCGCACAGAAGCTGATATATCTCCGCCAGCCAGTACATTGTAGGCCAGTGCGGAGCTATCAGGATAAGTTTGTGGCATTGTTCTCCCACTCTGGCCAGAGTTGGGGACATCAGAGCCAGGGGTGGGAACGCGTACAGAAGGACCGGAGGCCAAACGTGCGCGAGTGCGTCCACGTCTAACGGTGCGTTTAAATCGTGCATTGAAACGAACAGCTGACATTGAGCATTTTCTTTTGATGCGAACAGATCTACCGCGGCTCGGCCGTAACGCACCCACAGCTGACTCACAATCATTGGATGTAGAGTCCAGTCTGCATATAGTGGTGCACCTCTGGACAGCAGATCTTCCCCGAGGTTCATCACTCATGGTACGTGCGTCGCTCTCAGAGAGAGGAGACGTCCGCAGCTCCATAAGATCAGTTTGCGTGCCAGCATGTGTAACTGGAGAGAACGCAAACCCCCTTGGCGGTTTATATACGATATTGTGTTGTGCCTTGCCCGTGGCTTGGACTGCACAGCGCTGCACACGGAGGCAAATGTCCGTGATCGCTGCGATCTCGTCCCACACGGCAGGCTCAGGTCTGCTCGACATGTCTTCGCAGAGCTCGGCAGCGAGGAGACGTTTAGTGCCCTGGCGGACAAAGCTGCGGCTTTATAGGCCCGTTCGGTCATCGCTGACTGGAACCGGTCTGCCTTTGCCGGTAGCATGGGGTTCCTGCTCGGTGTCGAAGCCAGCCTCGGTTGGAGGTGGGCTGCCACCAGCGGTTCCATGGGTGGCATGCGCAGCAAGCCGAGCCTCTCCATACCGTCACAGTCCAGGGAGGAGGCACCCTGGATTGGGGCCTTGTTGCTAAAGGGACGGTCTCTCCACGAGACCGACACCTCGTCCAGCATCTCCGGAAAGACTGGAAGGAGCTGCCTCTTCGTCCTCGCTGCTTGGGGCAAGTTCTTCCCCTCGTAGCGAGATCTGGAGGACTCCTTGGCCACTTCAGACCATGGAATGTCCAGCCTGGACGCAGCGCGTTGACACACGGCCTGCAAGTCCATGCTTAGGACGGGCGAAGCTGGTGTGCTCTCGCCCGGGGGACACAAAGATGTCAGACAGGAGGAACTCAGAGGTATCCTCTTTGTCCTCCATGTAGTCCAACTCCAGGACATCCTCCGCGGGTGGAACCATGGTGAGGTCCAATTGGGAGCCCCAGCTTAACACAGCGCGGGGCTCCGCTCTCACGGCTCTTGCCGCCACCGGGTCCCAGCCTGAAACGGCGTGGGGCTCCGGTTCAGCGGCTGTCACTGTTGTTGAGCCCCAGTCTGACACAGCGCGGTACTCAATCTCTGTGGTGGATGCCACCATGTCTTGATTGCCGGCCGGCGAATCAGCGGACATGAGGGGGTCCTGTCCCGGCAAGCTAGCTTGACGTGCTAACCGTCGGCGGAGGCTCTTAATGGTGAAGCGGGTACAATGCCCGCACGAGCCGGGGTTATCGATAGTCTCCCGGGCGTGTTCCAGCCCGAGGCAGGACGAGCAGACCTGGTGTGAGTCTGTGCCTGAAATATTAAACCCGCAGCCGCATAGCCGAGCCTCCGAGTCCCTGACTCCTCTGGTGTGAGGGAGAGAAGGGGCCATCTTCGATCGTCGGCGTGGAGTGGACACGCTAGTAACAGGTACGTTACTGAGAAAAAATCCAACCTTGCCGTTTGTCCGAAAGGAAAAAAGGCAACGGTGTAGATTTTATTCTTTAAAGAATACTGGTGTGTTAATACCTTTTTGTATCTCTGTCTCCTCTGGTGTGAGAGAGAAAAGAGAACGTCCTCTTTACCGTGGTGTCGGTGTGGAGGGAAGAACAAACTAGCAACAGGTATGTTACTAGCTTGAAGAAAAAATCAAACCTTACCGTTTTTTCGACAGAAAGAAACGGCGAGGCAGATTACAATATTAACTGGTGTGTTAATATTGCTCAGTCTTCTTGCAAAGCAAAAAAGTAACCGGCAAGCGCCCGTCGACCGAATGTTAGCTTTGGGTTCAGTCTGTGGACTGTTAAGCTAGCCCGGTTACTGATAAATCGAGATGTGCTCTGAAGCGAGAAGAGGTGTTTGAATGACGCTGCGTCATAGCGCAAGCTACTTAAAGGGTGGGTGGATTCCCTGACGTTGACGCCAAAATCACCAGCCAATCAGGATTGGCGTAATGAGATTGATGCTTATGTTTGCATACGCGTTGAGGCGCATCCCATAGTGAGACATCGAACGGAGTGTTATGAATGAGAACTCTCCTTACCAGCAGGCAGCGGTAGTGTGTATTCGTCAATCAAAAGAGGCAACAACCGGAAGACAGACTACACCGAGAGAAGAAGAACAGGCTGCGTGATATCAACAAACAACAAATAGCGTCTGGGTTCCATTTTCACTCTCTCTCGTAAACATAAAAAATAAACTCTTGCGTCCAGGTGAGATGAAAATTAAAAAGATTAACCGTCTGTGTGTGCCTTCTTAATCGTTTGTTTTGGTCCCTCACTTCCGCTTCGCTTCTCATGCACTGACTCGCTAAGCTGAACAGCCAATCAGAGTGATTTATTTGTCCCGACTTTCTCTGACCTGGCCGGGCCGCGGGAGGCCGTGGGAGGTGTGAAAATGTGCCGTAAAGAGACGACGGTGCGGGACACACCAACCTGAGTAGGGCGCCGCAAATGCACGACTGCCTCTGACGGCCTCTGACTCCCAAGATCGGGTTGGTGTGTAGTGGCCTTAAGAGGCATTGAAATTGCTTGGTGAGAAACAATTCTAATGCAGGCCTCACTGAGGACCTGACGTCTGCGAGCCAATGGAAGGATCGCAGGGTTTTAAGAAGGGAGATGAACTGCTTCCATCAGAAGATATTGCATTCTTTTCTCCAGCCCAAAAGTAAAAAATGCTAAATAGCTATGGTAAACACACGGCACAATGTGTAACTACCCAGCAGTAAACAGCAGTTTGACAGTGGTCCAAAGAGTGGAGACTTCTGTCAAGGCCATATTCATTATCTCTCAATGTCAATGAATGACATACAAACATCTATTTGTTTATACACCCAACACTTTATTGCAACCCTTTTTGGCCCAAGCTTCAACCTTGAACCAAGTTTCATGAACATTTGGCAGAAGCAATCAGGCTGACAAACAACTGAACGGAAATCTAACCTCCTTGATCATGATAATGAGGATTTATATTTCACAAGTATATTTGTACGTTATTCATTAGACTAACATTTAGAAGATTAGCTTTTCTTGAGTTTTAATTTCTTGATTTTACCTGAAACAAATTCTGAAAATTACTAATTTATTGACGTTAGCGGCTTTTTAACTAGATATAACTGAACAAAAACAATTAGCTATTTACAACGCCGATCTTAATTAGCTTTTGCCTTATACAGTATGAGCCATCATACACTCAACATTTTTGACTTGACTTTATATTCCCAATTTGCTAATAACAAACGTCAAACACAACAGAGTGCTTGAACATTAAAATCATTGAATTGACTTTACACGCTAGTATCATTAGCTTCTCGAGATGAGCTAAACAGTTCACCTTGTTAAACGTGGCACGCCGTCATTTTGAAAACCCCATACAGCTTTTGGTCTTTGTGACATTTCTGAATGTTACTACACTTCTATTTTAGTCCAAAGGAAACAGCTGCAGATTATTTATTTTTCATACTTTTATTTGGCTTGGAAAAAGAAAATGTGTACACCACAGGGCTGGCCAGCAACCTTAAACCCCAAAACATTATCTTCAGTCCACTCAGCTTCTGGCTACGAAGGCGCTTCTGCTCACGGGCCAGGGGGCTCTGCACACACTGGTCTGCTTCCTCTGGAACATAAGTTCACATTCTGCAGCACAGGGAAGAACCCTCATTCTTTTCTACACCTTCTGAATCTGCTACTGGGAGAGCAGTTACTGCACAAAACTCAGAGAGAGACAGAAGTGAGGACCCCTAAGAATATTGAAAAGATGAGGCAGGAGGAGTCGGAGAAAAGAACAGACCATATCCTGCAAACCAATTATATTTCCCCACCTCTCTCTTTGTACTTTTTCTCTGACTGGACTGTGAATTTGGGCAACGTTGGAGCCAGGCCATTACTGCTTTACAAAGAGATGGTCATGGCATGTCTTCTACTCTGTCAATTAGCTAGAAACAAATTACACAGACTGGAAAGACACATCGCTGCAGTTCTGAGGCAAACATGTGTTAGTACAAGGAAAACTATACATCTGCCAAAATGCTATTGAATTTCATATTTTAGACTTTCTTTTTAATGAGAGAGGGGAGGAAATGCATCAAGGGACCTTGGGTCAGATTCAAACCCAGTTTCTGCTAAAAATAATTCAGCCTATCGCGCTAGTGTGCATTTTAAAAGGAATAATTAAACATTTAGGGCCATGGACATCATTGGTAAAACCCTTATTTACTTTCTAAGTGAGTTACATGAGATTGTTAATACCACTGTCATACATGCTTCAAAAGGAACATGGGATGTATTTGTATCTGTCACTATGAAGTAACAGTATACTACTACAAATACATGTTTTACTTAATATTCAATAATACATGTATTAATGTAATAATATAGGATTTCTCCATCTGGCTCTGTCCAAATTACAAAACAAAGTCTATCTGAAAACACCCTGACAGCTGTATATGCTTATAGATGTTTTTTAAGCAAACCTAATTCAACACTTTATTTTACGCTTGGCTTATTCTGCTAACTGTTGCTTCATATTTTAACAGACAAAAGTTTGAGTGAATCTTTTCACCAAACACGCAAGAAAGTATATCCAAATTGTTGAATATGCAACCCCAAAGTTGATCAGCTGTATTCGTTGACTGACTGCATGCACAGTAATGTGTCTACTGTCCAGGTTTAGGAAGACAATTCCTCTCTAACATTAAGCAAAAACAGCAGTACAAATGGGAACTTATGTGAGCATAGAAATTGGAAGCATGGGGAATTTGCTTGCTTGGCAACGCCTAGGTAAAATAAAAAGATCTACCTGAACGCTCCTTGATAGATGTCAACGTGTTCTGGAGTCCTTGATGTGTAGAATAAGGAATATGTAGAGTGACACAACTTTTTTAAGGTAGCTGTTTCTCCCCGTCTTCACTCTTCCACTAAAGTAACGCTAGGCAAATTGTGCTTGTTGTAGCTTCACCGGACAGATAAGTGAATGATATAAATATTTTCAACAAATATTTTAAAAATAAAACTGATATGATATACTGTATTGAACCCTTAACTGGATAACATGTACACTGAACAAAAATATAAATGCAACACTTTTGTTTTTGCTCCCATTTTTCATGAGATGAACTCAAAGATCTAAAATATTTTCTATATACACAAAATAACCATTTATCTCAAATATTGTTCACAAATCTGAAAAAGATCTGTGATAGCGAGCACTTCTCCTTTGCCGAGATAATCCATCCCACCTCACAGGTGTGGCATATCAAAATTCTGATTAGACAGCATGATTATTGCACAGGTGTGCCTTAGGCTGGCCACAATAAAAGGCCACTCTAAAATGTGCAGTTTTGCTTTATTGGGGGGGTCTGGGGGGGGTCCGAAAACCAGTCAGTATCTGGTGTGACCACCATTTGCCTCACGCAGTGCAACACATCTCCTTCACATAGAGTTGATCAGGTTGTTGATTGTGGCCTGTGGAATGTTGGTCCACTCCTCTTCAATGGCTGTGCGAAGTTGCTGGATATTGGCAGGAACTGGAACACGCTGTATTACGCCGATCCAGAGCATCCCAAACATGCTCAATGGGTGACATGTCCGGTGAGTATGCTGGCCATGCAAGAACTGGGATGTTTTCAGCCTCCAGGAATTGTGTACAGATCCTTGCAACATTATCATGCTGCAACATGAGGTGATGGTCGTGGATGAATGGCACAACAATGGGCCTCAGGATCTCGTCACGGTATCTCTGTGCATTCACAATGCCATCAATAAAATGCACCTGTGTTCGTTGTCCATAACATACGCCTGCCCATACCATAACCCCACCACCACCATGGGCCACTCGATTCACAACATTGACATCAGAAAACCGCTCACCCACACGACGCCACACACGCTGTCTGCCATCTGCCCTGAACAGTGAAAATCGGGATTCATCCGTGAAGAGAACACCTCTCCAACGTGCCAGACGCCATGTTGAATGTGAGCATTTGCCCACTCAAGTCGGTTACGACGACGAACCGGAGTCAGGTCGAGACCTTGATGAGGACGACGAGCATGCAGATGAGCTTCCCTGAGACGGTTTCTGACAGTTTGTGCAGAAATTCTTTGGTTATGCAAACCGATTGTTGCAGCAGCTGTCCGAGTGGCTGGTCTCAGACGATCTTGGAGGTGAACATGCTGAATGTGGAGGTCCTGGGCTGGTGTGGTTACACGTGGTCTGCGGTTGTGAGGCCGGTTGGATGTACTGCCAAATTCTCTGAAACGCCTTTGGAGACGGCTTATGGTAGAGAAATTAACATTCAATTCACGGGCAACAGCTCTGCTGGACATTCCTGCTGTCAGCATGCCAATTGCACGCTCCCTCAAAACTTGCGACATCTGTGGCATTGTGCTGTGTGATAAAACTGCACGTTTCAGAGTGGCCTTTTATTGTGGCCAGCCTAAGGCACACCTGTGCAATAATCATGCTGTCTAATCAGCATCTTGATATGCCACACCTGTGAGGTGGGATGGATTATATCGGCAAAGGAGAAGTGCTCACTATCACATATTTTTTCAGATTTGTGAACAATATTTGAGAGAAATGGTTATTTTGTGTATATAGAAAATGTTTTAGATCTTTGAGTTAATCTCCCAAAAATGGGAGCAAAAACAAAAGTGTTGCATTTATATTTTTGTTCAGTGTATTTATTGACCAACTGTATTTTGAATCTGAATCTTCCGGTTTAAGAGAACATTCCTGCAAGAAGTAGCGAATACCGCGCCTTTAAATGTAGCACAGCACCACCTTGGATTTTCTCAAAGAGGAAGCTCAGTGATTTCTTTGTACAAGGCTTCCAGTAATTGTGCTAACATGCACGGACATGTAGTGGACATATCAGTACTCATCAATAATAAAACACTGGCTTTATTAATTCAAAATGACTTTTTGGTGGCAATAGCAGTCATCTTTATTGCAAATGACAGTTACAATCTGCAAACACTCCAAGCATGGACTTTCAGGTTTCCTTTTCCCGTAGCGAAGCTGCTGACTAAAACAGAAACACTTGTGGAACACAAGCCCAACACTGGGATGATACATTCTCTTGAATCTTATAGTGTCCGTTGATAGTTTGCCCTTATATTGTATATAGATCACACACAGTCTAAAGCTACATCTTGTTAATGATGCAGGTGAACCCCAGTGTAAATGTCAATACAATTGGGAATTAAATCGTATTCAAAATCCACTTTTCCAATCTTTAGATGAGTCCATGATTTAGTGTTTGTGTTTCAGAAATCAGTGAATATGTGTGGGTGGACTCCCTCTGCTTTCAAATAGATTTTTGTACAGTACATTATTGACTGCTATCCGTGATCGAAGGGTCACAAACGCTGTTCATTCTTATCAATTACACTCCACTTTTCTTTGAACTTATTCCGACACATGGAAGTCAATTATGTCTAATTGCTGGTAAATTACACAGCACTCGCATGGCAGTTAATGTTCATGTATCGTGTAAGTATTTTCTGAAGGTTACCACATCGCAGTCATTAACTGTTACAAGATAAGAGAGCTGAGAGGAAATGGCCACTCTGAATACTGCAGTATTAAACTCTCATGGATGAAGTTATTTCAGGATAACAACACCTCTGCACTCTGTTAAGGATTACATTCTACATATCACTCTGCAATAAAGAACATGAGATAATGCAGGTATAACATAAACATACAAGCTACATCATGACACTTCATGTCATTGACCAATGTTAAACCAGAATCCTTGCAGCTTCCAAAAGGATTTAGCAAAAGTACGTCAGGACCAATTTATTATAGTCATTTAGTTAGTTTTATTTGTTTTTTATCAATCCGATTTGCAGTCAATTTCTGCAAGTCCTCCCCTTTCTTGTTTATCTTCAGCTGTACCATATTGATTTTTATAAATCAATCGATCATAAGTAAAAAACTATCCATTTAAAACCTGGCTGTACAATCTGACAAAATAGCGTTTATTTTCCATATCCGATTCCATCCTTCAATGCATTAGTTACCCTTTAATAGTAGGCCAGATCAGTCCTGACTTTGGCAACATGACTCTGTTCTTCTTCACAAAATATTTGAATCTACAATCTCCATGACATATTGACAACTCATAGGTCAGCTGGATAATAGTGTCCCTCCGGATTGCATAGTACAGTACATCATTTCATTAAATAAAGCTATTGATTTTGGACACAAAGGTCCATGCTGACTGATCGTTAGCAAGTGGGTTAGCAGAGTTGTTAACAATGTAATGAAGATAATTCAACAGAGAACTCTTGTTTAATAACTGTCTGCAAAGCACATCCTTTGGTGGAGCAGTTTCAACTCTGACAGAGGAGCTTGAATACAAGTGGATGATGCAACAGCAAACACACTTCGATGGATTCACTTCGCAGGACTCTCAAAGGTCAGCACTGCTAATTGATTTCACCGTGAAATGGTTTCAATCCATATGTTAATGTGACCAAGCATTTAGAGTGTAATTGTTATGTATCTGTAACAAACAAACAAACAAACAAACAAACCAAAAGACCTTTAAAACCTAACTTCAAACAAATGTTCTTGTTAAACGTGGAAGATAATAAAACATGCTGGCATACTTTTCAATAATGAAGCTTTCACATAGCAATGTAACACTGCATCCCCAGTGGAAAGAGGGTATGGGGCTTCATCCTATATATGACACTCATTAATATTCATGATATTAATTAGCACTATAGACTTGTGTGTGAGTGTATTATAGTGCTAAATGCAAATGTGTTCATTTGCTATAAGTATTACTATGGTATGTATGCAATTGGCTTGATTGTGTGTTCCCTCTGATTCATTTTGTAATACTGTTCTCCTCATTTCATTGTATTCGTGTTCTTTATTTATGTTCTCTCATTCTATCGTGTAATTCCTCGTGTGTGTGTGTGTGTGTGTGTGTGTGTGTGTGTGTGTGTGTGTGTGTGTGTGTGTGTGTGTGTGTGTGTGTGTGTGTGTGTGTGTGTGTGTGTGTGTGTGTGTGTGATAAATGCTTGTATATTTAGTCAGTCATGGTATTATCCTACCTGTTTGTCAGTGAGGGCGTATAAGTACTGATGGTCGGGGCTGAAGAGCAGATCTCTCAGGAGGGGGCTCCCTTCGCTCACCACCACATTCTCATACAGCAAGGCAGGCTGGGTAACGGAGTCCACCAGGATCTGGAAGAGGACAGAGGAAAGAAGAAGAGACATGGTTATAATCCAACATTGAACTTCATCCATGAGAGTTTGAGACTGTGCTTTTTAGGCATGATTACAATCCAATTGTATTTTAACATATTGTTTAAGAACTGACTTTCCTTAAACAGAACAAATATAAAAAAGTAGTACACAAACAATGGTGTTCTTAACCTTTGACACAAAACATGTTTTGTTGCACTATTGATAACTTTATAAGGGTCTTACTAGTTCATAAGAGAAATGCAAGGATGGAGAAAATATTTCAAAGATAGAAGCCACATAGCTAGCTAACTAGTCAACTTGAGAGAACCTAGGCGTATTAGGGAAATGGTAGGAAGACATTTAAGGTTTGAGGCATAAATGTATGCAAAAAGTAACTACTGTCCATCCTCTAATAATAAAACACATCATTTGAATTTAAAAGAAGGGTGGAACCCATCTCAACACAAACACTTTTTAAATGTTGTATTTACTTTTCTGATAACCTTTTACTATATGTTTAACCCTCCTGTTGTCTTCGGGTCAAATCTGACCGATTTACTACTTTCATCGATCGTAACCTTTTTGTTTTACATTCTATTGCATTAAGGCCTTATGATATCCTTCACAGTAGACATGTGAACATATACAATTGCTGATCACCACTTTCATTGAATTTTGGATGGTCAAAAATGACCGCCATAAAGAAAAGGAATTAGTAACCATCCGGATCAGATAAAACACACACACAAACACACACACACACACACATACTCTATATGTCCCCCCCCATGTGAATCACACATGGAACTCACAAACACACACACAGAACAATTTGACACATTTCCCGCTCTTATGTGCCCATCCCCCCACATGGATCACACCTGGCACACGCACTACATGTTCAGTGTCTATTCTCATTTACTGCAGTGTTTCATGTGTACCAGTAGTCTGATACAATATGTACAGTTTGAAAGGGTGTTAAATTAAATGTGGTGACGATGAATGTTTTTTGTGTTAATGTAATGGCAGTTTAAACAGGACCGGGGGAAACGAAGACAATAGGAGGGTTAAAGGCTTCACTCTCCACAGTATCTCCTCTGTACTGTAAACCATTGTTTGTGTATTTAAATGTTCCCTATGTACTTTGTAATTGTCTTTATCACCGAGTTAAACACAATTTACCCAGAAGAACAATAAGACATTCTTGCTGAATACTGAGTACATTGTGTCCGACTCATTCCAGTCTCTTCTAATATGCAGCAGTTATGTTTAAGTAAAAAAAAAGTGTATTTACTTCCACCTGATATACAAGCAAGCAATTATTATGTTGCATTACACTTCATTTAGTTGACAATTCATGCAGAAGCAAAAAAATCATACCAGCTTGTAATCTGTATGGTGTACATACAGTACACAACTACATGATGTCGCTGCTTACACTGTCTACTGGCAACATGACAGAGTTATGAGGTACCAGCAAGTACATATTATACTCTCTCTCTCTGTACTTTACTTGTCTGGATTTTTCTCTTTCTAATTTCCCGACCCCGATCTGCTCATCCATCACCTGACAGCAGTTTAGTCCTCGACTCGCTCTGTCATCCCTCTTTTCTTTGTCTCAGTCTCTGCGGTTGTTATCGGCCAAATCACTACCAGTGTTAATCTGTTCCTCTGAACAGAAGGTTCATTAACAGACAGACTGGCCTTACTGTATTGTTGCTTAAGAGGAAGCCGCTGTGCTTAAAAGTCAAGGGCTTTGGAAAATCAGCTTTGAAGAGTAACTCAGTGGAACATCGGAGGGTTGAATAAAAACTAATGGATTTAAACACCATGGAATGTGCATCACTTACAACTGCAATCCTTCAATCAATCAATCAATCAATGTTTATGTATATAGCCCAATATCACATTTGTCTCAGTGGGCTTCACAGTGTGTACAGAATATCAGTATGACAATACGACACCCTCTGTCCTTAGACCCTCACATCGTACACGGAAAAACTTCCGGAGAAAACCCACAGTTTAAAGGGAACATGGGAGAAACCTCAGGGAGAGCAACAGAGCAGGGATCCCTCTCCCAGGACGGACAGACGTGCAATAGATGCCGTGTGTAAATTGAAAAGATAATACATTTGCAACATCTCAACGTCTGATTTAGACAGAACAATTGCCAAAAGCTGAGCTGGGAGGTCCTGAATCGTAACAAGGTAATCATCAAAACTATAGAAAATAAATCTAATGATATGTCTGTATAAAACACGTTCAGGGGACATTTCTTTTGATTTGAGAGTTTTAGTCTCTTTTTTTCTTATTGGTGCAGGTTAGGGGGCCGTTAAAGGCTAGCAAGTGTCCTTATTATTCCGTTTGGGATCTTCCCTTTCCTGTAGTGTGTTCTATAGGTTGTTGTGTATGTAAGCTGTCTGCAAAGGCATCCCAAAGTTCCCTCCAGGGAGTTTCTCCCACACTCCCCCCCTGCCTGAAACGTCTTCCGTAACATAGTGATATCACTACACTTCAGCCGAGCTTCTATTGGTAAGCACTCCAACACATTGAAAGTGATAAGGGGCGGGACAGCTCTAAGCGGTTGACCAATAACCAATCAGAACAAACTTGGCTCTGGTTTCAGACAGAGGGTGGAACGTATGTTGAACATTAAAGCATGGGGACATTTCACAGATGGGGAACAAAAAACAATATTAACACAAAATGAGCCTCTTTAAAGTGTGTAGACTAGAAAGGAGTACGTTTGGGTATAGGGCCAAAACTGCTAACATATGATTTGATATCGGCTTGTAATGTTTACAGTGTCAAGACAACAAAGTCGCTAATTACACACACAACCTTTCCAAACTTCCAAAAGAGATGTGTTTTTGCGTGGAGGAGTTGTATCCCAGTTGTTACTGTGCAAAGGTCATGTGTTTTAGCAGTCCCTTACGCTGCTCCCTCATGGACACACACACAGAAACTTTAATCGATGTGACCTTCTGTCCTTTTGTGTGTTTATCTTTTTCTGTAAACAAAAGCACACATTCACACTAAAAGGCAAACACTTTATTTGGCCCTTCTCAAACTGCTACACGCCCTGGAGCCGCTGAATCCCCTGGGATGAGTGGAGGACTGTTGGAGCGAGGGGGGAGAGGGGCGCAGGGAGCCTGCCCCGGCCTACAGCTCGGGGCAGAGGGCAGTTGGAGTGGGATTCAGGTCAGCTGGCACAGAGGGGACTGCAGACTGGAGCAGGTGACTGGAGAAATTCATCTAGACGACCAGCCTCAGGGTTCTGCCTTCTGTGACCTCTGGAAGTTTCTGTGTCCAAAGATAACTTCTCACTTTGGAAGCGGCAGCACGTTCTGCTGAGAAACTGTCCTTAACCCACTTTTTTCTTATACATCTCCCCTGTTTACCTAACTGTAACCCCCGGCAGGGACCAGCTCCATAAATGCAGCTTATTATCTTTGTGTAGACTGTTCTCACTGAAGTCAAAGCGACACATGGGCATCTGGAACTTTTTAATATTCCCATTGGTCCAGTTACTTACTTTCTGGAACGGATTAGCAGAGAGCCCAGGCAATAAGATGAAAGGGACTCAGTGTGGACCGGTTTAAAAAGCGCTTATTAGATATGCTTTTATAAGCAGTCTAGGGTGATTATTAGAACACAAAAAGCCCATAAAGGATCACACGTTGATGTTACTGACAGCTTATATGAGTCATTAAAGTAGACCATGTTTTCGTCCTGATTAGTTTACCTCGTCAGAGCGAGACAATCATACGTCTTTGCTCAGCAGGAGCTCTCAACACACTGAACATTAATTGCTGCTATTTGCATTCAAATTATCCACCAATCAATTAGTATCCAAACACCAACTTTGTTTGGAATGTGGCATCTAAAATGACATTAATGGAGTGACTGCAATCGCTGAGATACGCTCCATGTATATGCATAGCACTTAGATCAGGGGTGTCAAACTCAAGGCCCGGGGGCCAAATCCGGCCCGCAACTTCATTTCATGTGGCCCCACAAGAGCTTGCAAAAAATATGATTGTTATGCGGTTACATGCTACTTTACAGAAGCACGTTGCCAATAAACTACATGTCCCACAATGCATCTCAGAATTTGACTTTTCTTTTTTTTAAATGTCACTTATTTTATTTATTTTTTGACTTTTTTTTCAGAATTTGGCTTTTCTTTTTAAATCATGTTGTGACATTCTCACTGAAGAGACTTGCAATTATTTTCCCTAGACATCTGCTTTCAGACGTAGTTAATTGTGAAGTTATTACCCTATCCGATAATAATCCAATGCAGACGCAATAATGTAATATAATACATTATTTTATATATATTACATATTCATATATGTATTTTTATATAGTCTTAAAGTTACAACCGGCCCTTTGAGTGCAACCTTAATGCTAATGTGGCCCGCAATGAATTTGAGTTTGACACCCCTGACTTAGATAATGCTCTGTTCTAGGGTAATGTAAATGGAGGAAGCAGGAATCGGTTGCGTGTCTTTCTTGAGGACAGTACAATAAGTCATGTGTTACTGTATGTCTTCGACCTTTCAACTGAAGTACGGTCTCTCTCGGCTGCTTTTAGAGACACAACTGCAAAGTGACTTTATCTGCTGAGTGTCCAGCCTGTAACTTCTTTTGTTTCCCCCTTCTTGTATCGTCCTATGTCTCCACCTCGGACCTTGCTGTGGCTTCTATCCTCCTGGGATTAGACTCATTACCAAAGCTAATATTATCAAGGACACTGCAACC
This sequence comes from Pseudochaenichthys georgianus, assembly GCF_902827115.2. Classification (NCBI taxonomy): domain Eukaryota; kingdom Metazoa; phylum Chordata; class Actinopteri; order Perciformes; family Channichthyidae; genus Pseudochaenichthys; species Pseudochaenichthys georgianus. The sequence continues at coordinate 34,033,413 of NC_047509.1, read as the reverse complement.
CTCACACATTTGATGCCTACAGGTGTAAGCATGAAAGTATATCTCGGTACACACATTTACAAAAAACGAAGTGCCATCAAGTCCTTCAGAAAAAAAAATGCAATGTCAAGCTTCTTCTAACTTTGCTAAAAGAAGACGATAACCATAATTCACAATGCCACTATACATCCTTTTAATCATTGTTTTACACTTAAATTATTGGTACATTTTCTTGTAAATTCTAATATACTAGTTAGTTGTCAAGGTTGGCTGCCAGGTATCGCTAGTTCAGTGTATGCCACAAGGGTCACTAGTTTACTAATAGGAGTGTCTCTACTAGTGAATCTGTTTGACAAACGTGTCCAAGCGTTTGCAGCTCAGTCTGGACGGCCACTGGCGTGTCCACTAGTGAGGGACTTTAGTGTCACGGGTAGGGCATTATTATGGAACTAGAACAGGGGTCTTCAACTAAAATTCAACGAGGTCCAGTTAGAGAAAATGTCCCCATGCAAAGGTCCGGAACATCAAAATGTCTAACTTGCTTCATGAATTAGTGTGATATATATTGAAGTAGCTGTAGCTTTATCAATGTCTGCATGTAATCAACAACTGACTGCCAATCAAATAAAGAAAGTACAATTCAAAAACAACAATATTTATTGTCAATTCACATTGAACTATACAGTAAATACTGTGGATATGTGTAATGTTCCTCTCGGGCTGCATTTACTAATAAAATAGAGAAAATAAATAAAATAGCTTTTGAAAATATGTGCATCATAAAAGTGCTTAATTTTAGATAAATAAAATAAAGTGTAGCAGCAGCTTGAGTTTCCCTTTTTCTTTGTTAACCGTTTCACATCATGACTTAACAGTTCCAGCCGATTATAGAACAATATCAGTCTTTACACATCATAACAATTTAACAGTTTTAAAGTTTCTCTTTCTTTCCCTCTTATATTGCAGTCCCTCACTCACTTTTTTAAATTCAGTGTAAGAATTGAGCTCGAGCTTGTCCTGCCAGGAGTTTGTAAATCTGGGCCGACATGGAGTCAGGGCCATTCTCACACACACATGCAGGTGCTCATTGGTTACAGTGATGCAAACACAGGTATGGTGAAAAAAGAGAGAACTATTCGAAGCAGAAAAAAACAGCGTAATATACCATCTGACAAAGGCCTGTGCAATAATGCTTCAATTTTTTTCTAAATATTGAAGTTAAAAGCATCAATCTGGTACACTTTGAGAGCAACATTAAGAGATCTGTGGATACATCTCTCAACACCCATATGAAACAGAACTGTAAGCATATTTTTCTTTTTGGATATTTTACAAATCACTCCCATTTTAAACTCTATTCTTGTTATTTTTAACAACTTTTTTGTTACTGTCATATAGTATTTTATACCTGTTTTTCATTTAGTCTCATTAATAACTATATTGATCATATCAAGGTGTGCCTTAACCTCACTGAGCTGAGGTTATTTGAGCCTCTCAGGAGAGAGCTCTCTTCCACCTGGTTGTAGAAAAGCGCTTTAAATTCGTTAGCATAGCTAGCTAACCAGATGCTAATAACAACAGATCGTCACTGTGCTTACAACTAAAGACACAGCCACGCAAACACTGCGGCATGTGTACGGCTCCTTATGGGTATTGCAATATGTTAAGGGCTGGAGCGGCGTTCTGGTGCTCTCTGTCAGCACTCCTTTCAGACGAGACATATACCACGTGAAGACACGTTACGCTCGTGTTGTGTTTATGAACCTGTCCTTGGCCAGGAAAAACAGGTACTCACTTGTTTAATTATTTTTGCGGTCTAGATTTCTTCTTCTTTTTTGAAGTGAGAAGTTGTCCCCCCCCCCCCCTTCTTGATCTTCTTAAGTGAACACTCAAGAAGATCACAAACATGAACATTTAACATCATGTAACATCCAACATTGGACTTAACATCTGTTTCCTGAAACCTTCAACTGCTACTGATGATGGCTTCAATGAACAATCTACAACTTCCACCACTATCCTTCCTTTTTCTAAGGGTAACTAAACTCTTGAATGTGGACACTGGTACCTTTTGGTAGTCTAATAATTAATATAAGCAATCAAACATACATGATTGTTTTGCATTCAAGGAATGAAGATGGTTGTGTTATAAGGTAAACGTTGATGAAGGTGGAGACCGATAAAGTGGGAGGTGTGGTGTGGTGTGTGTGCACAGAAGTGTGTAAAGGGGTAATAAAAGTGAACAAAGGGGAGTAATGAGGTTTAGCTGGAGTGGGGCGATGATTATAATTATTATACAATTATAATTAATTATACAATTGTAATATTATTATTATAAATCATACAATTATAATTAATTATATTATACAATACTATGCTGGTTTCAACCACCGGTCACACCTTTGGTTCAGGTAGGCTGGGAAAACATGCAATCAATTCTTCTTGTTTCAAAAACGGTCTTTGATTCATTGTGTCCCCGAGAGGTTTTCTTTGATTTCTCACTTCCTTGTTTCTCTGTTTCTTCTCCTGGCATGTTTGTATGGAATGCCACAGGGATGCATTGTTTTGAGTTTGTTAACCCTAGTTATGTTCTCATCAACATCTCCACTTCACTCTATTCCCCATATCTCCATTTGTTCTGTTTCCTACTTGAGATTTCTCCGTTCCCTTTCTCCGCGTCAAGACTTCCGCTTGTCCTTTTCCCCCCCTCTCAGACACAGACCTCTTTCTCCTACAGTGTGTGTGTGTGTGTGTGTGTGTGTGTGTGTGTGTGTGTGTGTGTGTGTGTGTGTGTGTGTGTGTGTGTGTGTGTGTGTGTGTGTGTGTGTGTGTGTGTGTGTGTGTGTGTGTGTGTGTGTGTGTGTGTGTGTGTCTGTGTGTGTGTGTGTGTGTGTGGGGGGGGGTGCATGTGTGTCCAGACACAGCAGTGCCCTGTCCAACCTCAGCTGTTAAACATCTAGTTAATTACACGGTTGGACAAAGGGAGGGAAGATGCAGAGAAGGAGGGAAGATGCAGAGAAGGAGGGAAGGATGCAGAGAAGGAAAAAGAGGGAATGATATAGGAGCGGCTTGTTAACCTTGTTAGAATGTCTCTCTGAAACCAATGTTACAAATGTCCGGCGAGGACGAGTAATGAAGCCATGTCCTAAATGTTCAAGTGGCTCTTTGATGATGGAGGGAATAGAGGGGGGGGGGGGGCATTTCTTAACGACATTTGTATCAGTGTATGTGCAAGAGTGTGTGTGTGTGTTAACGGCTCCTCGCTGTATTCATGATCCCTAATGAAATTGATTTTGCTCTCATCTGTTGAGAGGAAGGTCTGCACACACACACCTAATAACTGAGCCTGTGTCCTAAAGGAATCTCAATGCAACACCATCAGTTAGTCAAATAAGTAGTACGTAAATGGCAAGGATGAAAGAACAGGGCTGATATGTATGTATTTCAAGCAGTGAGGGGGGGGGGCAGTTATTTATAACGCACCAATACAATGCCGTTATTAGTGCTTTTTTAGTAACATCATTAAGAAATGACTTTTTTACAATGTTAGTTTAATAATGTATTTTTGGATGCTTTAGCCCAAGATGCAACACTATCAGTTGTCCCCTGATTAATCTTTCAGAGGGGGCCAGAGGGTGTTCCAAACTCAGAGTCATTGACCCCTGTTGACCCCCCCCCCCTCGAAGCGGCCATGATAGAGAGCTTATTTTAAGGTTGTTTAACGATTCACTGTTGTACCACTTTGTACAGTGTGCTTCGGCAATGCGGTGTTTTAATATGGTCGTACCAAGAGAGAGAGAGAGAGAGAGAGGGAGAGAAAGAGAGAGAGTGAGAGAGAGGGAGAGAATGAGAGAGAGCAAGTGATGGTGGAGTGTGTTTTATAGGGTAGTCATGTCAGTGAATGTATATGCGACAGTGTGTGTGTCTGACCCTGACTGGAGGGCATCGCAAGTATCACAGCATACCTGCTGACTACACAGTCTACAGCACACACACACACACACACACACACACACACACACACACACACACACACACACACACACACACACACACACACACACACACACACACACACACACACACACAGGTTTGGTAGAGCCACATCAGCGAGACAGGTTACTCAGAGTGAAATTAATCATCGTTCTTTTGTCGCACCGCTGCTCTCACAACATGACGCTGGCCCCAAGTGACACACACACATATGCACACCTATATGCACACACACACACACACACACACGCACACGCACGCACGCGCGCGCACGCACGCACACACACGCACGCACACGCACGCACACGCACACACACACACACACACACACACACACACACACACACACACACACACACACACACACACACACACACAAGGAGTGACAGGTAGACAGCTGGCCGGTGACAGCATGCCACTACGAAGCTGTTTCCCTAACAGCTAACGATAGTTGGCTCAGGTTGAAAGAGAACAACACTGCCAAAGTATGTTAAAGTAAAGTAGAGTATAAGCTGTATGCCACTGTTTTGGACGGATAGACTCTTTTGGAAATATACACAAGACACATGCAAGAGCTTTCCAATGATGACTCACGACTGATGCAAAACGTATCGTGCTCAAAGACTGCACTGGCCATCGCTTGATGTTGGGTAAGAATGCTTTGAAGTTGATTTGGTAACTATAGGAAGAACTTAAGCATGTGTTACAGCCACATTAGCATTAGCTTTGATTTCCCTTTAATGTTCATATTTTGTTTTGTCTTGTTCTGCAATTGTTTTCCAATCTTTAAAGCTCTACTGCATTTAAACATGGTATGAAAATAAAATTAATAATACATAATTAAGAGAAATTCAAATTTGTCACAACTTATTTGAAAACACAAACATATGTTGACCTATTCGTCTTGACTTAGTTATTGAGGCAACAACTAGCAGCTGACATAAGCCTTATACTTTAAGTTGTTGAGAGCAGCAGTGTCACATGTTCAAGTTCATCAAGCAATCAGATACAGTCACATCCATTCTCAAAGGTACAACTGGACAGCAGCTTGAATTATACTGATGTTATGCTCCTCCCCCAGACCCCTGGCCTGCTTTATTAACATTAGCAGCACTGTTAGGACTCCTCAGTGAAACTGCAGCGCACTGGGAGCACCAACACGTCATCACATCCCTTTGACTTACATCCCTGCTGGGGAATACGTGCTATAAAACGTCACTTTGCAACCAGAGGACGCCAACATAAGATGTCTCTTTCTATTCAAGTCAGGAGCACAGAGATAAGCGTACACACAGCGCCCTCGCCTGCGCCGCATCTGTACCCTTCTTGAAAGATAATAAGACAGCACTTTCTGCTGCTGTCAGTCGGGCTGGTACGGTCGCATGTGTGTACGGGCCCTTTAATCTTTCACAAGCGTGATGGACTGGAGTTTTCCCTCAGCCTTCTTCCCGTTAGCTTATAATGTGTATTTCTTCCTCTAAAACAGGTGAAAATGTGCCCATGTGGGTCCATATACAAGCCCTTCATTCAAGGCTTTCAGTTACAAGTGCCAAACAGACAGTTCATTTGCATTAAAATGGGACGGAATGGCCTCTTCCTGTACCCAGTTTAAGACTAGATTGAAAGACTAGTTAAGGTATGTGTTACGGCCGCCGCCTCCTCTGCCCATTAATCCTTCTGTAAGTGTCTGCAGCTGTGTGTTATATGTATATGAGCTGTGCCGTTGCCCAGACGCCATTGGATGCCGGCGTCCTGCCCCTCCCCCGGTAGGCGTGACCGAAGATATGGATTGGAGCATGCCGGACCCGACTCTCCATTCCCCACACACACCTTCCGGGGAAAACTACAAGACCTCGTGCAGAAGGCAGAGGTCTGCATCTGTGGCAGACGTCTCTCGTTACTCCTTCTGTACATTCTGTGATAGCCCCGTTAACAGTGGTTAATACATTAAAAAGTTATTTGTGCTTATACTTGTAAACCTGTTTATCTTAAGTACAATGTTAACTGTGGTTAACTTGCACACAGGCTGTGTTTTGTTACTGCCTATTTGTGTTAGCCGAATTCTTTTTTTATTTTTTTATTTTATTTAGTTTATTTGTTTGTTAGTTATTTAGCTTGTGTACTAAACCGTCAAACTCTTATTGAAAGAGTCTTCCTTAGTTCCTTTTGTTGTGTATTTAAACTTTCGTGGCCTTTGTGTTTGGCTGCGTGTTGCCATTGTATTGAGCTCCCTCAATAAACAACTTCTAAATGTACTATTTTACTTTCCACTTTCCACGAGCCGGGATGTAACAGTATGTTGTGTGACGTTCCTCTTCCCGCTGGGCCCCCCCACCCTGACATAACTAGGTCTGTCTGTGTGTGCAACAGCAGCTCCACAATCTGCCCTCAGGCACATCCTGCGGGCTGAGGCCAATGTGAAGCTAATGGCATCCACACACGGCTGCACAATGTCTTATAACAATGTGTGTACTTGTAAGGAAGCCAGGACCAGCTGGGGAAATGTTACTTGTACTTTTACTATGACTTTTGTAGCGCTGATATTATTCTGGCGTGGCTTAAGCCAAAGTGACTTTATTGTCAATATTCTGTGTGTGAGATACAGACGGGGAGATCGAAATGCTGTTTCTCACAATCCCTAGGGATACACAAGTAGAATAAATCAAAAAGACATATATATATATATATACACACACATTAAATCCACAACCTAGATAATGTGCTGTTACTGATCCTTATCTGATAGTCTTTGCTCATCTCTTAACAATTAAGCAGTTCATAATACATTTGTATGAATGCACTTAGCCTAATGTTGCCATCTATAAAACATCGTCTCAAATTGTGTGTGTGTGTGTGTGTGTGTGTGTGTGTGTGTGTGTGTGTGTGTGTGTGTGTGTGTGTGTGTGTGTGTGTGTGTGTGTGTGTGTGTGTGTGTGTGTGTGACTCTGTATTTGCATCAACACAGCAGTGTTCACTATCTGATTTGGCTTCCAATTTTGGAAACAATTGCATTTCTCTTTTGTTTTTCTCTCTCCATCCATCCGTCCGTTTCTCTCTTATCCCGCTCTCTCTTCAACTTGTCACACTTCCTCCCTTTTCCTTATTTTTGTCTACCTTTTCCCCCTTGATGTACTAGCTCAGCTGACACACATAGGCGACCAAGCAGAACACACTTGTATATAGCGCTGCCTAGCCAGGGTGTGTGTGTGTGTGTGTGTGTGTGTGTGTGTGTGTGTGTGTGTGTTTGTGTGTGTGTGTGTGTGTGTGTGTGTGTGTGTGTGTGTGTGTGTGTGTGTGCCCTGGAGTGAGTAGTGAAACTACTGCTAAACTAGCTCAATTTGTCAAGAGCGGAGAGGTGTGGGCCTTGAGGACTGCTGTGCCGCTGTCTTCAAGGTAAACAGAGGAGTGTGGATTTAAAGGAAAACAAAAATAAATTCAAGGATTAAATGTCCATACTCACACACACACACACACACACACACACACACACACACACACACACACACACACACACACACACACACACACACACACACACACACACACACACACACACACACACTTGTGTTCTTTTGGATCAGCCTTACTGGAACAAACACCAGGAGGAAAATATACTTCATCAATGTCACTCCTTCAGTGTGTGTGTGTGTGTGTGTGTGTGTGTGTGTGTGTGTGTGTGTGTGTGTGTGTGTGTGTGTGTGTGTGTGTGTGTGTGTGTGTGTGTGTGTGTGTGTGTGTGCGCGTAAATAAAAGGCCCCCCACCTCGACGAGGCAACGTATCATTATTGTGTCCTTGGGCAAGACACTTCACCTGAACTTGCTCCTGTGGGTATTGTCCACAGTGGTGACCATCGCATGTATGATATGTGTAATGTGTATTTGTAAAGCGCTTTGAGCATCTGGTAAAGCGCTATAATAAATGTAAGGAATTATTATTATTATTATTATTATTATTATTAAAGGGGCAGTGCGTAGAAATTATCAGCTGCTAGCCCCAATTAACTAAATAAAGAAAACAATGTCACGGCGCGGTCACAGTTCGAACGTCTACTGAACAAATGATAAATGTCTCTGTCTCCCCTCCTCCTCTGGACTGTTGCCACGGCGATTAATTCTGAGACGCAGAGAGAGGGAGGCATATTTTAGACAGCCTTGCTTCAAAAACCACACGCTTATCACACCTACACACACATACAACCAACCTCCTACCACACACACACATATTAATTCATACACACGTTAAGTTATAGGTGGGTGAGGTTCAGAAAGTGTGTGTGTGTGTGTGTGTAACATTTGTTTTTCCTCCGGTTAGTTTTTGAGGGGATAGCAAATTAACGAAAAGCAATTAAACACAGAAGAGGGGTGAATTA